>NW_027253041.1:300000-600000 GCF_044704955.1 Pristiophorus japonicus | reverse complement strand
CCACACATCATTCCACACATCATTCCATAACATTCCACACATCATTACACACATCATTCCACACATCATTGACACATCATTCCATACCTCATTCCAAACATCATTCCACACATCATTCCACACATTATTCCACACATCATTCCATACATCATTAAACACATCATTCCACACATCATTGACACATCATTGCAAACCTCATTCCACATATCATTCCATCACATTCCACTCAACATTCCACACGTTATTCCACACATCATAGAGACATCATTCCACACATCATTCCACACATCATTCCACAACATTTCATACATCATTCCACACATCAATCAACACATCATTCCACACATCTTTCCACACATCATTCCACACCTCATTCCACACGTAATTCCACACATCATTCAATACATCATTCCACATATCATTCCACACATCATTCCACACATCATTCCACACATAATTCCACACAGCATTCCACACATCATTGCACACATCATTCCACACCTCATTCCACTCCTCATTCCACACATCATTCCACACAACATTCAAAATATCACCCTGTCCTCATTCCGCATATCATTCCACGCATCATTCCAGATCTCATTCCACACATCATTCCACACATCATTCCACACAGCATTCCACACAGCATTCAACACATCATTGCACAAATCATTCCACACCTAATTCCACACCTCATTCCACACATCATTCCACACAGCATTCCACACATCATTCCACACAACATTCCAAATATCATCCAATCATCATTCCTCATATCATTCCACGCATCATTCCACATCTCATTCCAGACATCATTCCACACATCATTCCACACCTCATTCCACACGTCATTCCACACATCATTCCACACATTATTCCACACAGCATTCCAAATATCATTCCACACCTCATTCCACACCTCATTCCACACATCATTCCACACGGAATTCCTCGCGTCATTCCACACAGCATTACACACATCATTCTTCACATCAATTCACACCTCATTCCACACCTCAGTCCACACCTCATTCCACACATCATTCCACACATCATTGCACACATCATTCCAAACATCATTCCATACATCATTCCACAAATCATTCCACACGTCATTTAAACACCTCATTCCACTCATCATTCCACGCATCATTCCACACCTCATTCCACAACTCATTCAACACATCATTCCACACATCATTCCACACATCATTCCACACATCATTCCACACATTATTCCAAACATCATTCCACACCTCATTCCACTCATCATTCCACGCATCATTCCACACCGCATTCCACAACACATTCAACACAACATTCCACACATCATTCCACACATCACTTCCACACATCATTCCACACCTCATTCCAGACCTCATTCCACACCTCATTCCACACATCATTGCATACATTATTGCACATATCATTCCACACATCATTCCACACGCCATTCCACACATCATTCCACGTATCATTCAACAACATTCCACAACATTCCACACATAATCCAAACTTCATTACATCCCTCATTCCACACTTCCTTGAAAACCTCATTCCACACATCATTCCACACATCATTCCAATTTTCCTTCTACATCACATTCCACATAACATTCCACGCAACATTCCACACATCATTCCACACATCATTCCATATATCATTCCAAATGTCATTCGACACATTATTCCACACAACTTTCCACACTTCATTCTACACATCATTCCTCACCTCATTCCACACATCATTCAATACATCATTCCACATACCATTCCACACATCATTCCACACATCATTCCACACAACATTCCACACATCATTGCACACATCATTCCACACCTCATTCCAAACATCATTCAACACATCATTCCATACAACATTCCAAATATCATCCACTCCTCATTTCACATATCATTCCACGTATCATACCAAATCTCATTCCACACAGCATTTCACACATCAGTCCACACATAATTCCACACCTCATTCCACATATCATTCAACACCTCATTCCACGCATCATTCCACACATCATTCCACACATCATTCAACACCTCATTCCACACCTCACTCCACACCTCATTCCACACCTCATTCCACACATCATTCCACACATCATTCCACAACATTCCACACTTCATTCCACACATCAGTCCATATCTCATTCTTCACCTCATTCCACACATCATTCCACACATCATTCCAAACATCATTCCACATATCATTTACACATCATTCCAGACCTCATTCCACACATCATTCCATAACATTCCACACATCATTACACACATCATTCCACACATCATTGACACATCATTCCATACCTCATTCCAAACATCATTCCACACATCATTCCACACATCATTCCACACACTATTCCACACCTCATTCCATACATCATTCAACACATCATTCCACACATCATTGACACCTCAATGCATACCTCACTCCACACCTCATTCCACATATCATTCCACGCATCATTCCACATCTAATTCCACACATCATTCCACACATCATTCCGCACGTCATTCCATACATCATTCCACACATCATTCCACACAGCATTCCACACATCATTCCACACAGCATTCCACACATCATTGCACACAACATTCCAAACATCATTCCACACATCATTCCATAACATTCCACACATCATTACACACATCATTCCACACATCATTGACACATCATTCCATACCTCATTCCACACATCATTCCATAACATTCCACTCAACATTCCACACATTATTCCACACATCATAGAGACATCATTCCACAACATTTCATACATCATTCCACACATCAATCCACACATCATTCCACACATCTTTCCACACATCATTCCACACCTCATTCCACACATCATTCCACACATCATTCAATACATCATTCCACATATCATTCCACACATCATTCCACACATCATTCCACACATAATTCCACACAGCATTCCACACATCATTGCACACTTCATTCCACACCTCATTCCACACCTCATTCCACACATCATTCCACACAGCATTCCACACATCATTCCACACAACATTCAAAATATCATCCAATCCTCATTCCTCATATCATTCCACGCATCATTCCACATCTCATTCCACACATCATTCCACACATCATTCCACACCTCATTCCACACATCATTCCACACAGCATTCCACACATCATTCCACACAGCATTCCACACATCATTCCACACATCATTCAACACATCATTCCATACAACATTCCAAATATCATCCACTCCTCATTCCACATATCATTCCACGCATCATTCCAAATCTCATTCCACACAGCATTTCACACATCAGTCCACACATCATTCCAAACCTCATTCCACATATCATTCCACACATCATTCCACACAGCATTCCACATATCATTGCACACAACATTCCACGCATCATTCCACACCTCATTCCACATTTCATTTACACATCATTCCACACCTCATTCCACACATCATTCCATAACATTCCACACATCATTACACACATCATTCCACACATCATTGACACATCATTACATACCTCATTCGAAACATCATTCCACACATCATTCCACACATCATTCCACACATTATTCCACACATCATTCCACACATCTTTCCACACCTCATTCCACATTTCATTTACACATCATTCCACACCTCATTCCACACATCATTCCATAACATTCCACACATCATTACACAAATCATTCCACACATCATTGACACATCATTCCATACCTCATTCCAAACATCATTCCACACATCATTCCACACATCATTTCACACATCATTCCACACATCATTCCACACCTCATTCCACACATCATTCCACACAGCATTCCACACATCATTCCACACAACATTCAAAATATCATCCAATCATCATTCCTCATATCATTCCACGCATCATTCCACATCTCATTCCAGACATCATTCCACACATCATTTCACACCTCATTCCACACGTCATTCCACACATCATTCCACACATCATTCCACACAGCATTCCAAATATCATTCCACACCTCAATACACCTCATTCCACACATCATTCCACACGTAATTCCACGCGTCATTCCACACAGCATTACACACATCATTCTTCACATCAATTCACACCTCATTCCACACCTCATTCCACACCTCATTCCACACATCATCCCACACATCATTGCACACATCATTCCAAACATCATTCCATACATCATTCCACAAATCATTCCACACGTCATTTAAACACCTCATTCCACTCATCATTCCACGCATCATTCCACACCTCATTCCACAACTCATTCAACACGTCATTCCACACATCATTCCACACATCATTCCACACATCATTCCACACATTATTCCAAACATCATTCCAAACCTCAGTCCACTCACCATTCCACGCATCATTCCACACCTCATTCCACAACTCATTCAACACATCATTCCACACATCATTCCACACATCATTCCACACATCATTCCACACCTCATTCCAGACCTCATTCCACACCTCATTCCATACATCATTGCATACATCATTGCTCATATCATTCCACACATCATTCCACACGCCATTACACACCTCATTCCACGTATCATTCCACAACATTCAACACATAATTGCACACATAATCCAAACTTCATTCCATCCCTCATTCCACACTTCCTTGAAAACCTCATTACACACATCATTCCACACACATCATTCCACACCCCATTCCACACGTCATTGAACAACTCATTCCACACAACATTCAACACATCATTCCACACATCATTCCAATTTTCATTCTACATCACATTCCACATAACATTCCACGCAACATTCCACACATCATTCCACACATCATTCCATATATCATTCCAAATGTCATTCGACACATCATTCCACACATCTTTCCACACTTCATTCCACACATCATTCCTCACCTCATTCCACACGTCATTCAATACATCATTCCACATACAATTCCACACATCATTCCACATATCATTCCACACAACATTCCACACATCATTGCACACATCATTCCACACCTCATTCCACACATCATTCAACACATCATTCCACACAACATTCCAAATATCATCCACTCCTCATTCCACATATCATTCCACGCATCATTCCAAATCTCATTCCACACAGCATTTCACACATCAGTCCACACTTCATTCCAAACCTCATTCCACATACCATTCCACACCTCATTTCACGCATTATTCCACACATCATTCCACACATCATTCCACACCTCATTCCACACCTCATTCCACTCCTCATTCCACACCTCATTCCACACCTCATTCCACACATCATTCCACAAATCATTCCACAACATTCCACACTTCATTCCACACATCAGTCCATACCTCATTCTTCACCTCATTCCACACATCATTCCGCACATCATTCCAAACATCATTCCACATATCATTTACACATCATTCCACACCTCATTCCACACATCATTCCATAACATTCCACACATCATTACACACATCATTCCACACATCATTGACACATCATTCCATACCTCATTCCAAACATCATTCCTCACATCATTCCACACATTATTCCACACATTATTCCACACCTCATTCCATACATCATTCAACACACAATTCCACACATCATTGACACATCATTGCATACCTCATTCCACACCTCATTCCACATATCATTCCACGCATCATTCCACATCTAATTCCACACATCATTCCACACATCATTCCACGCAGCATTCCACACATCATTGCACACAACATTCCACACATCATTCCACACCTCATTCCACACTTCATTTACACATCATTCCACACCTCATTCCACACATCATTCAATAACATTCCACACATCATTACACACATCATTCCACACATCATTGACACATCATTACATACCTCATTCGAAACATCATTCCACACATTATTCCACACATCATTCCACACATTATTCCACACATCATTCCACACATCTTTCCACACCTCATTCCACATTTCATTTACACATCATTCCACACCTCATTCCACACATCATTCCATAACATTCCACACATCATTACACAAATCATTCCACACATCATTGACACATCATTCCATACCTCATTCCAAACATCATTCCACACATCATTCCACACATCATTTCACACATTATTCCACACATCATTCCTGACATCATTCAACACATCATTCCACACATCATTGACACATCATTGCATACCTCATTCCACACATCATTCCATCACATTCCACTCAACATTCCACGCATTATTCCACACATCATAGTGACATCATTCCACACATCATTCCACACATCCTTCCACAACATTTCATACATCATGCCACACCTCATTCCACACATCATTCCACACATCATTCAATACATCATTCAACATATCATTCCACACATCATTCCACACATCATTCCACACATCATTCCACACAGCATTCCACACATCATTGCACACATCATTCCACACCTCATTCCAAACCTCATTCCACACATCATTCCACACAGCATTCCACACATCATTCCACACAGCATTCCAAATATCATCCACACCTCATTCCACATATCATTCCACGCATCATTCCAAATCTCATTCCAACAGCATTTCACACATCAATCCACACATCATTCCACACCTCATTCCACATACCATTCCACACCTCATAACACGTATCATTCCACACATCATTCCACACATCATTCCACACCTCATTCCACACCTCATTCCACACCTCAATCCACACCTCATTCCACACCTCATTCCACTCATCATTCTACACATCATTCCACAACATTCCACACTTCATTCCACACATCAGTCCATACCTCATTCTTCACCTCATTCCACACATCATTCCACACATCATTCCAACATCATCCACATATCATTTACACATCATTCCACACCTCATTCCACACATCATTCCATAACATTCCACACATCATTACACAAATCATTCCACACATCATTGACACATCATTCCATACCTCATTCCAAACATCATTCCACACATCATTCCACACATCTTTCCACACATTATTCCACACCTCATTTCATACATCATTCAACACATAATTCCACACATCATTGACACATCATTGCATACCTCATTCCATAACTCATTCCACATATCATTCCACGAATCATTCCACATCTAATTACACACATCATTCCACACTTCATTCCACACGTCATTCCAAACATCATTCCACACATCATTCCACACAGCATTCCACACATCATTCCACACAGCATTCCACACATCATTGCACACAACATTCCACACATCATTCCACACCTCATTCCACATTTCATTTACACATCATTCCACACCTCATTCCACACATCATTGCATAACATTCCACACATCATTACACACAGCATTCCACACATCATTGACACATCATTCCATACCTCATTCCAAACATCATTCCACACATAATTCCACACTTCATTTCACACATTATTCCACACGTCATTCCATACATCATTCAACACATCATTCCACACATCATTGACACATCATTGCATACCTCATTCCACACATCATTCCTTAACATTCCACTAAACATTCCACACGTTATTCCACACATCATTGAGACATCATTCCACTCATCATTCCACGCTTCATTCCACACCTCATTCCACAACTCATTCAACACTTCATTCCACACATCATTCCACACATCATTCCACACATCATTCCACACATTATTCCAAACATCATTCCACACCTCATTCCACTCATCATTCCACGCATCATTCCACACCTCATTCCACAACTCATTCAACACATCATTCCACACATCATTCCACACATCATTCCACACCTCATTCCAGACCTCATTCCACACCTCATTCCACACATCATTGCATACATCATTGCACATATCATTCCACACATCATTCCACACGCCATTCCACATATCATTCCACGTACCATTTCACAACATTCAACACATAATTCCACACATCAATCCAAACTTCATTCCACACCTCATTCCACAAATCAATCCACAACATTCAACACATCATTCCACACATCAATCCACACATCATTCCATCCCTCATTCCACACGTCAATGAACAACTCATTCCACACATCATTCCACACATCATTCCAATTTTCATTCTACATCACATTCCACATAACATTCCACGCAACATTCCACACATCATTCCACACATCATTCCATATATCATTCCAAATGTCATTCGACACATCTTTCCACACATCTTTCCACACTTCATTCCACACATCATTCCTCACCTCATTCCACACATCATTCAATACATCATTCCACATACCATTCCACACATCATTCCACACATCATTCCACACATCATTCCACACCTCATTCCACACCTCATTCCACACATCATTCCACACCTCATTCCACACATCATTCCACACATCATTCCACAACATTCCAAACTTCATTCCACACATCAGTCCATACATCATTCCACACATCATTCCACACATCATTCCACACATCATTCCGCACGTCATTCCATACATCATTCGACACATCATTCCACACAGCATTCCACACATCATTCCGCACAGCATTCCACACATGATTGCACACAACATTCCACACATCATTCCACATATCATTCCATAACATTCCACACATCATTACACACATCATTCCACACATCATTGACACATCATTCCATACCTCATTCCAAACATCATTCCACACATCATTCCACACGTCATTCCACACCTCATTCCACACATAATTCCACACATCATTCAATACATCATTCCACATATCATTCCACACATCATTCCACACATCATTCCACACATAATTCCACACAGCATTCCACACATCATTGCACACATCATTCCACACCTCATTCCACTCCTCATTCCACACATCATTCCACACAGCATTCCACACATCATTCCAAAGAACATTCAAAATATCATCCGATCCTCATTCCTCATATCATTCCACGCATCATTCCACACATTATTCCAAACATCATTCCAAACCTCAGTCCACGCATCATTACACGCATCATTCCACACCTCATTCCACAACTCATTCAACACATCATTCCACACATCATTTCACACATCATTCCACACATCATGCCACACCTCATTCCAGACCTCATTCCACACCTCATTACATACATCATTGCATACATCATTGCGCATATCATTCCACACATCATTCCACATGCCATTACACGCCTCATTCCACGTATCATTCCACAACATTCAACACATAATTGCACACATAATCCAAACTTCATTCCATCCCTCATTCCACACTTCCTTGAAAACCTCATTACACACATCATTCCATACACATCATTCCACACCCCATTCCACACGTCATTGAACAACTCATTCCACACAACATTCAACACATCATTCCACACATCATTACAATTTTCATTCTACATCACATTCCACATAACATTCCACGCAACATTCCACACATCATTCCACACATCATTCCATATATCATTCCAAATGTCATTCGACACATCATTCCACACATCATTCCACACTTCATTCCACACATCATTCCTCACCTCATTCCACACATCATTCAATACATCATTCCACATACAATTCCACACATCATTCCACACAAAATTCCACACATCATTGCACACATCATTCCACACCTCATTCCACACATCATTCAACACATCATTCCATACAACATTCCAAATATCATCCACTCCTCATTCCACATATCATTCCACGCATCATTCCAAATCTCATTCCACACAGCATTTCACACATCAGTCCACACATCATTCCACACCTCATTCCACATATCATTCCACACCTCATTCCACACCTCATTCCATTCCTCATTCCACACCTCATTCCATACCTCATTCTTCACCTCATTCCACACATCATTCCACACATCATTCCACACTTCATTCCACACATCATTTACACATCATTCCACACCTCATTCCACACATCATTGAATAACATTCCACACATCATTACACACATCATTCCACACATCATTGACACATCATTCCATACCTCATTCCAAACATCATTCCACACATCATTCCACACATCATTCCACACATTATTCCACACCTCATTCCATACATCATTCAACACATCATTCCACACATCATTGACACATCATTGCATACCTCATTCCACATCTCATTCCACATATCATTCCACGCATCATTCCAAATCTAATTCCACACATCATTCCACACATCATTCCACACAGCATTCCACACATCATTGCACACAACATTCCACACATCATTCCACACCTCATTCCACATTTCATTTACACATCATTCCACACCTCATTCCACACATCATTCCATTACATTCCACACATCATTCCACACATCATTCCACACATCATTGACACATCATTACATACCTCATTCCAAACATCATTCCACACATCATTCCACACATCATTCCACACATTATTCCATACATCATTCCACACATCAATCCACACATCATTCCACACATCATTCCACACATCATTCCACACCTCATTCCACACATCATTCCACACATCATTCAATACATCATTCCACATATCAATCCACACATCATTCCACACATCATTCCACACATAATTCCACACAGCATTCCAAACATCATTGCACACATCATTCCACACCTCATTCCACACCTCATTCCACACATCATTCCACACAGCATTCCACACATCATTCCACACAACATTCAAATTAGCATCCAATCCTCATTCCACACATCATTCCACACATCATTCCACAACTCATTCCTCACGTCATTCCACACATCATTCCACACATCATTCCACACAGCATTCCAAATATCAAACCACACCACATTCCACACCTCATTCCACACATCATTCCACACGTAATTCCACGTGTCATTCCACACAGCATTACACACATCATTCTTCACATCAATTCACACCTCATTCCACACCTCATTCCACACCTCATTCCACTCATCATTCCACACATCATTGCACACATCATTCAAACACCTCATTCCACTCATCATTGCATACCTCATTCCACACCTCATTCCACATATCATTCCACGCATCATTCCACATCTAATTCCACACATCATTCCACACATCATTCCGCACGTCATTCCATACATAATTACACTCATCATTCCACACATCATTCCAAACATCATTCCACATATCATTTACACATCATTCCACACCTCATTCCACACATCATTCCAGAACATTCCACACATCATTACACACATCAGTCCACACATCATTGACACATCATTCCATACCTCATTCCAAACATCATTCCACACATCATTCCACACATCATTCCACACATTATTCCACACCTCATTCCATACATCATTCAACACATCATTCCACACATCATTGACACATCATTGCATACCTCATTCCACATCTCATTCCACATATCATTCCACGCATCATTCCAAATCTAATTCCACACATCATTCCACACATCATTCCACACAGCATTCCACACATCATTGCACACAACATTCCACACATCATTCCACACCTCATTCCACATTTCATTTACACATCATTCCACACCTCATTCCACACATCATTCCATAACATTCCACACATCATTACACACATCATTCCACACATCATTGACACATCATTACATACCTCATTCCAAACATCATTCCACACATCATTCCACACATCATTCCACACATTATTCCATACATCATTCCACACATCATTCCACACCTCATTACACACATCATTCCACACATCATTCCACATCATTTCATACATCATTCCACACATCAATCCACACATCATTCCACACATCATTCCACACCTCATTCCACACATCATTCCACACATCATTCAATACATCATTCCACATATCAATCCACACATCATTCCACACATCATTCCACACATAATTCCACAGAGCATTCCACACGTTAATTGCACACATCATTCCACACCTCATTCCACACCTCATTCCACACATCATTCCACACATCATTCCACACATCATTCAATAAATCATTCCACATATCATTCCTCACTTCATTCCACACATCATTGCACACATCATTCCACACCTCATTCCACACCTCATTCCACACATCATTCCACACAGCATTCCACAGATCATTCCACACAACATTCCAAATATCATCCAATCATCATTCCTCATATTATTCCACGCATCATTCCACATCTCATTTCAGACATCATTCCACACATCATTCCACACCTCATTCCACACGTCATTCCACACATCATTCCACACATCATTCCACACAGCATTCCAAATATCATTCCACACCTCATTCCACACCTCATTCCACACATCATTCCACACGAAATTGCACGCGTCTTTCCACACAGCATTACACACATCATTCTGCACATCAATTCACACCTCATTCTACACCTCATTCCACACCTCATTCCACACATCATTCCACACATCATAGCACACATCATCACAAACATCATTCCATACATCATTCCACAAATCATTCCACACGTCATTTGAACACCTCATTCCACTCATCATTCCACGCTTCATTCCACACCTCATTCCACAACTCATTCAACACTTCATTCCACACATCATTCCACACATCATTCCACACATCATTCCACACATTATTCCAAACATCATTCCACACCTCATTCCACTCATCATTCCACGCATCATTCCACACCTCATTCCACAACTCATTCAACACATCATTCCACACATCATTCCACACATCATTCCACACCTCATTCCAGACCTCATTCCACACCTCATTCCACACATCATTGCATACATCATTGCACATATCATTCCACACATCATTCCACACGCCATTCCACATATCATTCCACGTACCATTTCACAACATTCAACACATAATTCCACACATCAATCCAAACTTCATTCCACACCTCATTCCACAAATCAATCCACAACATTCAACACATCATTCCACACATCAATCCACACATCATTCCATCCCTCATTCCACACGTCAATGAACAACTCATTTCACACATCATTCCACACATCATTCCACACATCATTCCAATTTTCATTCTACATCACATTCCACATAACATTCCACGCAACATTCCACACATCATTCCACACATCATTCCATATATCATTCCAAATGTCATTCGACACATCTTTCCACACATCTTTCCACACTTCATTCCACACATCATTCCTCACCTCATTCCACACATCATTCAATACATCATTCCACATACCATTCCACACATCATTCCACACATCATTCCACACATCATTCCACACCTCATTCCACACCTCATTCCACACATCATTCCACACCTCATTCCACACATCATTCCACACATCATTCCACAACATTCCAAACTTCATTCCACACATCAGTCCATACATCATTCCACACATCATTCCACACATCATTCCACACATCATTCCGCACGTCATTCCATACATCATTCGACACATCATTCCACACAGCATTCCACACATCATTCCGCACAGCATTCCACACATGATTGCACACAACATTCCACACATCATTCCACATATCATTCCATAACATTCCACACATCATTACACACATCATTCCACACATCATTGACACATCATTCCATACCTCATTCCAAACATCATTCCACACATCATTCCACACGTCATTCCACACCTCATTCCACACATAATTCCACACATCATTCAATACATCATTCCACATATCATTCCACACATCATTCCACACATCATTCCACACATAATTCCACACAGCATTCCACACATCATTGCACACATCATTCCACACCTCATTCCACTCCTCATTCCACACATCATTCCACACAGCATTCCACACATCATTCCAAAGAACATTCAAAATATCATCCGATCCTCATTCCTCATATCATTCCACGCATCATTCCACACATTATTCCAAACATCATTCCAAACCTCAGTCCACGCATCATTACACGCATCATTCCACACCTCATTCCACAACTCATTCAACACATCATTCCACACATCATTTCACACATCATTCCACACATCATGCCACACCTCATTCCAGACCTCATTCCACACCTCATTCCATACATCATTGCATACATCATTGCGCATATCATTCCACACATCATTCCACATGCCATTACACGCCTCATTCCACGTATCATTCCACAACATTCAACACATAATTGCACACATACTCCAAACTTCATTCCATCCCTCATTCCACACTTCCTTGAAAACCTCATTACACACATCATTCCATACACATCATTCCACACCCCATTCCACACGTCATTGAACAACTCATTCCACACAACATTCAACACATCATTCCACACATCATTACAATTTTCATTCTACATCACATTCCACATAACATTCCACGCAACATTCCACACATCATTCCACACATCATTCCATATATCATTCCAAATGTCATTCGACACATCATTCCACACATCATTCCACACTTCATTCCACACATCATTCCTCACCTCATTCCACACATCATTCAATACATCATTCCACATACAATTCCACACATCATTCCACACAAAATTCCACACATCATTGCACACATCATTCCACACCTCATTCCACACATCATTCAACACATCATTCCATACAACATTCCAAATATCATCCACTCCTCATTCCACATATCATTCCACGCATCATTCCAAATCTCATTCCACACAGCATTTCACACATCAGTCCACACATCATTCCACACCTCATTCCACATATCATTCCACACCTCATTCCACACCTCATTCCATTCCTCATTCCACACCTCATTCCATACCTCATTCTTCACCTCATTCCACACATCATTCCACACATCATTCCACACTTCATTCCACACATCATTTACACATCATTCCACACCTCATTCCACACATCATTGAATAACATTCCACACATCATTACACACATCATTCCACACATCATTGACACATCATTCCATACCTCATTCCAAACATCATTCCACACATCATTCCACACATCATTCCACACATTATTCCACACCTCATTCCATACATCATTCAACACATCATTCCACACATCATTGACACATCATTGCATACCTCATTCCACATCTCATTCCACATATCATTCCACGCATCATTCCAAATCTAATTCCACACATCATTCCACACATCATTCCACACAGCATTCCACACATCATTGCACACAACATTCCACACATCATTCCACACCTCATTCCACATTTCATTTACACATCATTCCACACCTCATTCCACACATCATTCCATTACATTCCACACATCATTCCACACATCATTCCACACATCATTGACACATCATTACATACCTCATTCCAAACATCATTCCACACATCATTCCACACATCATTCCACACATTATTCCATACATCATTCCACACATCAATCCACACATCATTCCACACATCATTCCACACATCATTCCACACCTCATTCCACACATCATTCCACACATCATTCAATACATCATTCCACATATCAATCCACACATCATTCCACACATCATTCCACACATAATTCCACACAGCATTCCAAACATCATTGCACACATCATTCCACACCTCATTCCACACCTCATTCCACACATCATTCCACACAGCATTCCACACATCATTCCACACAACATTCAAATTAGCATCCAATCCTCATTCCACACATCATTCCACACATCATTCCACAACTCATTCCTCACGTCATTCCACACATCATTCCACACATCATTCCACACAGCATTCCAAATATCAAACCACACCACATTCCACACCTCATTCCACACATCATTCCACACGTAATTCCACGTGTCATTCCACACAGCATTACACACATCATTCTTCACATCAATTCACACCTCATTCCACACCTCATTCCACACCTCATTCCACTCATCATTCCACACATCATTGCACACATCATTCAAACACCTCATTCCACTCATCATTGCATACCTCATTCCACACCTCATTCCACATATCATTCCACGCATCATTCCACATCTAATTCCACACATCATTCCACACATCATTCCGCACGTCATTCCATACATAATTACACTCATCATTCCACACATCATTCCAAACATCATTCCACATATCATTTACACATCATTCCACACCTCATTCCACACATCATTCCAGAACATTCCACACATCATTACACACATCAGTCCACACATCATTGACACATCATTCCATACCTCATTCCAAACATCATTCCACACATCATTCCACACATCATTCCACACATTATTCCACACCTCATTCCATACATCATTCAACACATCATTCCACACATCATTGACACATCATTGCATACCTCATTCCACATCTCATTCCACATATCATTCCATGCATCATTCCAAATCTAATTCCACACATCATTCCACACATCATTCCACACAGCATTCCACACATCATTGCACACAACATTCCACACATCATTCCACACCTCATTCCACATTTCATTTACACATCATTCCACACCTCATTCCACACATCATTCCATAACATTCCACACATCATTACACACATCATTCCACACATCATTGACACATCATTACATACCTCATTCCAAACATCATTCCACACATCATTCCACACATCATTCCACACATTATTCCATACATCATTCCACACATCATTCCACACCTCATTACACACATCATTCCACACATCATTCCACATCATTTCATACATCATTCCACACATCAATCCACACATCATTCCACATATCATTCCACACCTCATTCCACACATCATTCCACACATCATTCAATACATCATTCCACATATCAATCCACACATCATTCCACACATCATTCCACACATAATTCCACAGAGCATTCCACACGTTAATTGCACACATCATTCCACACCTCATTCCACACCTCATTCCACACATCATTCCACACAGCATTCCACACATCATTCCACACAACATTCAAATTAGCATCCAATCCTCATTCCACACATCATTCCACACGTCATTCCACAACTCATTCCTCACGTCATTCCACACATCATTCCACACATCATTCCACACAGCATTCCAAATATCAATCCACACCAAATTCCACACCTCATTCCACACATCATTCCACACGTAATTCCACGTGTCTTTCCACACAGCATTACACACATCATTCTTCACATCAATTCACACCTCATTCCACACCTCATTCCACACCTCATTCCACTCATCATTCCACATATCATTGCACACATCATTCCAAACATCATTCCATACATCATTCCACAAATCATTCCACACATCATTTAAACACCTCATTCCACTCATCATTCCACGCATCATTCCACACCTCATTCCACAACTCATTCAACACATCATTCCACACATCATTCCACACATCATTACACAAATCATTCGACACATTATTGAACACCTCATTCCATACATCATTCAACACATCATTCCACACATCATTGACACATCATTGCATACCTCATTCCACACCTCATTCCACATATCATTCCACGCATCATTCCACATCTAATTCCACACCTCATTCCACACATCATTCCGCACGTCATTCCATACATCATTACACTCATCATTCCACACAGCATTCCACACATCATTGACACATCATTGCATACCTCATTCCACACATCATTCCATCACATTCCACTAAACATTCCACTCATTATTCCACACATCATAGAGACATCATTCCACACATTATTCCACAACATTTCATACATCATTCCACACATCATTCAATACATCATTCCACATATCATTCCACACATCATTCCACACATCATTCCACACATAATTCCACACAGCATTCCACACATCATTGCACACATCATTCCACACCTCATTCCACACCTCATTCCACACATCATTCCACACAGCATTCCACACATCATTCCACACAACATTCAAAATATCATCCAATCCTCATTCCTCATATCATTCCACGCATCATTCCACATCTCATTCCACATATCATTCCACACATCATTCCACACCTCATTCCTCACGTCATTCCACACATCATTCCACACATCATTCCACACAACATTCCAAATATCATTCCACACCTCATTCCACACCTCATTCCACACATCATTCCACATGTAATTCCACGTGTCATTCCACACAGCATTACACACATCATTCTTCACATCAATTCACACCTCATTCCACACCTCATTCCACACCTCATTCCACACATCATGCCACACATCATTGCACACATCATTCCAAACATCATTCCATACATCATTCCACAAATCATTCCACACGTCATTTAAACACCTCATTCCACTCATCATTCCACGCATCATTCCACACCTCATTCCACAACTCATTCAACACATCATTCCACACATCATTCCACACATCATTCCACACATCATTCCACACATTATTCCAAACATCATTCCACACCTCATTCCACATATCATTCCTCGCATCATTCCACACATCATTCCACGCATCATTCTACACGTCATTCCTCATATCATTCCAAACATCAGTCCATCCCTCTTTCCACAGCTCATTCCAGACCTCATTCCACACCTCATTCCACATATCGTTGCACACATCATTGCACATATCATTCCACACATCATTCCACACGCCATTCCACACCTCATTCCACAAATCATTCCACAACATTCAGCACATAATTCCACACATCAATCCAAACTTCATTCCATCCCTCATTCCACACCTCCTTGAAAACCTCATTACACACATCATTCCACACATCATTCCACACCCCATTCCACACCTCATTCCATAAATCATTCCACTACATTCAACACATCATTCCACACATCAATCCACACATCATTCCATCCCTCATTCCACACGTCATTGAACAACTCATTCCAAACATCATGCCACACATCATGCCACACATCATTCCACACAACAGTCCATCCCTTATTACACACGTCATTGAACAACTCATTCCACACATCATTCCACACGTCATTCCACACATCATTCCGCACATCATTCCACACATCATTCCACACATCATTCCAATTTTCATTCTACATCACATTCCACATAACATTCGACGCATCATTCCACACATCATTCCAAACATCATTCCACACATCATTCCATATATCATTCCAAATGTCAGTCGACACATCATTCCACACATCTTTCCACACTTCATTCCACACATCATTCCTCACCTCATTCCACACATAATTCAATACATCATTCCACATACCATTCCACACATCATTCCACACATAATTCCACACAACATTCCACACATCATTGCACACATCATTCCACACCTCATTCCACACATCATTCAACACATCATTCCACACAACATTCCAAATATCATCCACTCCTCATTCCACATATCATTCCACGCATCATTCCGAATCTCATTCCACACAGCGTTTCACACATCAATCCACACATCATTCCACACCTCATTCCACATATCATTCCACACCTCATTCCACGCATCATTCCACACATCATTTCACACATTATTCCACACATCATTCCACACATCATTCCACACATTATTCCAAACATCATTCCACACCTCATTCCACTCATCATTCCACGCATCATTCCACACATCATTCCACAACTCATTTAACACATCATTGCATACATCATTGCACTTATCATTCCACACATCATTCCACACGCCATTCCACACATCATTCCACAAATCATTCCACAACATTCAACACATCATTCCACACATCAATCCACACATCATTCCATCCCTCATTCCACACGTCATTGAACAACTCATTCCACACATCATTCCACACATCATTCCACACATCATTCCAATTTTCATTCTACATCACATTCCACATAACATTCCACGCAACATTCCACACATCATTCCTCACATCATTCCATATATCATTCCAAATGTCATTCGACACTTCATTCCACACATCTTTCCACACTTCATTCCACACATCATTCCTCACCTCATTCCACACATCATTCAATACATCATTCCACATACAATTCCACACATCATTCCACACATCATTCCACACAACATTCCACACATCGTTGCACACATCATTCCACACCTCATTCCACACATCATTCAACACATCATTCCATACAACATTCCAAATATCATCCACTCCTCATTCCACATATCATTCCATTCATCATTGCAAATCTCATTCCACACAGCATTTCACACATCAGTCCACACATCATTCCAAACCACATTCCACATATCATTCCACACCTCAACCCACGCATCATTCCACACATCATTCCACACATAATTCCACACCTCATTCCACACCTCATTCCACAAATCATTCCACAACATTCCACACTTCATTCCACACATCAGTCCATACCTCATTCTTCACCTCATTCCACACATCATTCCACACATCATTCCAAACATCATTCCACATATCATTTACACATCATTCCACACCTCATTCCACACATCATTCCATAACATTCCACACATCATTACACACATCATTCCACACATCATTGACACATCATTCCATACCTCATTCCAAACATCATTCCACACATCATTCCACACATCATTCCACACATTATTCCACACCTCATTCCATACATCTTTCAACACATCATTCGACACATCATTGACACATCATTCCATACCTCATTCCACACCTCATTCCACATATCATTCCACGCAGCATTCCACATCTAATTCCACACACCATTCCACACATCATTCCGCACGTCATTCCATACCTCATTCCACACATCATTCCACACAGCATTCCACACATCATTCCACACATCATTCCATAACATTCCACACATCATTACACACATCATTCCACACATCATTGACACATCATTCCATACCTCATTCCAAACATCATTCCACACATCATTCCACACATCATTCCACAAATTATTCCACACATCATTCCATACATAATTCAACACATCATTTCACACATCATTGACACATCATTGCATACCTCATTCCACACATCATGCCATCACATTCCACTCAACATTCCACACATTATTCCACACATCATAGAGACATCATTCCACACATCATTCCACAAATCATTCCACAACATTTCATACATCATTCCACACATCAATCCACACATCATTCCACACATCATTCCACACATCATTCCACAGCTCATTCCACGCATCATTCCACACATCATTCAATACATCATTCCACATATCATTCCACACATCATTCCACACATCATTCCACACATAATTGCACACAGCATTCCACACATCATTGCACACATACCACACCTCATTCCACACCTCATTCCACACATCATTCCACGCAACATTCCGCACATCATTCCACACAACATTCAAAATATCATCCAATCCTCATTCCTCATATCATTCCACGCATCAATCCACATCTCATTCCACACATCATTCCATAACATTCCACACATCATTACACACATCATTCCACACATCATTGACACATCATTCCATACCTCATTCCAAACATCATTCCACACATCATTCCACACATCATTCCACACATTATTCCACACCTCATTCCATACATCTTTCAACACATCATTCGACACATCATTGACACATCATTCCATACCTCATTCCACACCTCATTCCACATATCATTCCACGCAGCATTCCACATCTAATTCCACACACCATTCCACACATCATTCCGCACGTCATTCCATACCTCATTCCACACATCATTCCACACAGCATTCCACACATCATTCCACACATCATTCCATAACATTCCACACATCATTACACACATCATTCCACACATCATTGACACATCATTCCATACCTCATTCCAAACATCATTCCACACATCATTCCACACATCATTCCACAAATTATTCCACACATCATTCCATACATCATTCAACACATCATTTCACACATCATTGACACATCATTGCATACCTCATTCCACACATCATGCCATCACATTCCACTCAACATTCCACACATTATTCCACACATCATAGAGACATCATTCCACACATCATTCCACAAATCATTCCACAACATTTCATACATCATTCCACACATCAATCCACACATCATTCCACACATCATTCCACACATCATTCCACAGCTCATACCACGCATCATTCCACACATCATTCAATACATCATTCCACATATCATTCCACACATCATTCCACACATCATTCCACACATAATTGCACACAGCATTCCACACATCATTGCACACATACCACACCTCATTCCACACATCATTCCACACATCATTCCACGCAACATTCCGCACATCATTCCACACAACATTCAAAATATCATCCAATCCTCATTCCTCATATCATTCCACGCATCATTCCACATCTCATTCCACACATCATTCCACACATCATTCCACACCTCATTCCTCACGTCATTCCACACATCATTCCACACATCATTCCACAACATTCCACACTTCATTCCACACATCACTCCACACCTCATTCTTCACCTCATTCCACACATCATTCCGCACGTCATTCCATACCTCATTCCACACATCATTCCACACAGCATTCCACACATCATTCCATAACATTCCACACATCATTACACACATCATTCCACACATCATTGACACATCATTCCATACCTCATTCCAAACATCATTCCACACATCATTCCACACATCATTCCACACATTATTCCACACATCATTCCATACATCATTCAACACATCATTTCACACATCATTGACACATCATTGCATACCTCATTCCACACATCATGCCATCACATTCCACTCAACATTCCACACATTATTCCACACATCATAGAGACATCATTCCACACATCATTCCACAAATCATTCCACAACATTTCATACATCATTCCACACATCAATCCACACATCATTCCACACATCATTCCACACATCATTCCACACCTCATTCCACGCATCATTCCACACATCATTCAATACATCACTCCACATATCATTCCACACATCATTCCACACATCATTCCACACATAATTCCACACAGCATTCCACACATCATTGCACACATCATTCCACACCTCATTCCACACCACATTCCACACATCATTCCACACAGCATTCCACACATCATTCCACACAACATTCAAAATATCATCCAATTCTCATTCCTCATATCATTCCACGCATCATTCCACATCTCATTCCACACATCATTCCACACATCATTCCACACCTCATTCCTCACGACATTCCACACATCATTCCACACCTCATTCCACACAGCATTACACACATCGTTCTTCACATCAATTCACACCTCATTCCACATCTCATTCCACACCTCATTCCACACCTCATTCGACACATCATTGCACACATCATTCCAAACATTATTCCATACATCATTCCACAAATCATTCCACACGTCATTTAAACACCTCATTCCACTCATCATTCCACGCATCATTCCACACCTCATTCCACAACTCATTCAACACATCATTCCACACATTATTCCACACATCATTCCACACATCTTTCCACATATTATTCCAAACATCATTCCACACCTCATTCCACATATCATTCCACGCATCATTCCACACAGCATTCCACACATCATTCCACACATCATTGCATACATCATTGCACATATCATTCCACACATCATTCCACACGCCATTCCACACCTCATTCCACGTATCATTCCACAACATTGAACACATAATTCCACACATCTTCCAAACTTCATTCCATCCCTCATTCCACACCTCCTTGAAAACCTCATTACACACATCATTCCTCACATCATTCCACACCCCATTCCACACCTCATTCCACAAATCATTCCACAACATTCAACACATCATTCCACACATCAATCCACACATCATTCCATCCCTCATTCCACACGTCATTGAACAACTCATTCCACACATCATGCCACACATCATGCCACACATCATTCCACACATCAGTCCATCCCTTATTCCACACGTCATTGAACAACTCATTCCACACATCATTCCACACATCATTCCACATATCATTCCACACCTCATTCCTCACGGCATTCCACACATCATTCCACACATCATTCCACAACATTCCACACTTCATTCCACACATCAGTCCACACCTCATTCTTCACCTCATTCCACACATCATTCCGCACGTCATTCCATCCCTCATTCCACACATCATTCCACACAGCATTCCACACATCATTCCATAACATTCCACACATCCTTACACACATCATTCCACACATCATTGACACATCATTCCATACCTCATTCCAAACATCATTCCACACATCATTCCACACATCATTCCACACATTATTCCACACATCATTCCATACATCATTCAACACATCATTTCACACAGCATTCCACACATCATTCCACACAACATTCAAAATATCATCCAATCCTCATTCCTCATATCATTCCACGCATCATTCCACATCTCATTCCACACATCATTCCACACATCATTCCACACCACATTCCACACCTCATTCCACACATCATTCCACACGTAATTCCACGTGACATTCCACACAGCATTACACACATCATTCCACACATCATTCCACATATCATTCCACATATCATTCCACACATCAGTCCATCCCTCATTCCACAGCTCATTCCAGACCTCATTCCACACCTCATTCCACACATCATTGCATACATCATTGCACATATCATTCCACACATCATTCCACACGCCATTCCACACCTCATTCCACGTATCATTCCACAACATTGAACACATAATTCCACACATCAATCCAAACTTCATTCCATCCCTCATTCCACACCTCCTTGAAAACCTCATTACACACATCATTCCACACATCATTCCACACCCCATTCCACACCTCATTCCACAAATCATTCCACAACATTCAACACATCATTCCACACATCAATCCACACATCATTCCATCCCTCATTCCACACGTCATTGAACAACTCATTCCACACATCATGCCACACATCATGCCACACATCATTCCACACATCAGTCCATCCCTTATTCCACACGTCATTGAACAACTCATTCCACACATCATTCCACACATCATTCCACACATCATTCCACAGCTCATTCCACGCATCATTCCACACATCATTCAATACATCATTCCACATATCATTCCACACATCATTCCACACATCATTCCACACATAATTGCACACAGCATTCCACACATCATTGCACACATACCACACCTCATTCCACACCTCATTCCACACATCATTCCACGCAACATTCCGCACATCATTCCACACAACATTCAAAATATCATCCAATCCTCATTCCTCATATCATTCCACGCATCATTCCACATCTCATTCCACACATCATTCCATAACATTCCACACATCATTACACACATCATTCCACACATCATTGACACATCATTCCATACCTCATTCCAAACATCATTCCACACATCATTCCACACATCATTCCACACATTATTCCACACCTCATTCCATACATCTTTCAACACATCATTCGACACATCATTGACACATCATTCCATACCTCATTCCACACCTCATTCCACATATCATTCCACGCAGCATTCTACATCTAATTCCACACACCATTCCACACATCATTCCGCACGTCATTCCATACCTCATTCCACACATCATTCCACACAGCATTCCACACATCATTCCACACATCATTCCATAACATTCCACACATCATTACACACATCATTCCACACATCATTGACACATCATTCCATACCTCATTCCAAACATCATTCCACACATCATTCCACACATCATTCCACAAATTATTCCACACATAATTCCATACATCATTCAACACATCATTTCACACATCATTGACACATCATTGCATACCTCATTCCACACATCATGCCATCACATTCCACTCAACATTCCACACATTATTCCACACATCATAGAGACATCATTCCACACATCATTCCACAAATCATTCCACAACATTTCATACATCATTCCACACATCAATCCACACATCATTCCACACATCATTCCACACATCATTCCACAGCTCATACCACGCATCATTCCACACATCATTCAATACATCATTCCACATATCATTCCACACATCATTCCACACATCATTCCACACATAATTGCACACAGCATTCCACACATCATTGCACACATACCACACCTCATTCCACACCTCATTCCACACATCATTCCACGCAACATTCCGCACATCATTCCACACAACATTCAAAATATCATCCAATCCTCATTCCTCATATCATTCCACGCATCATTCCACATCTCATTCCACACATCATTCCACACATCATTCCACACCTCATTCCTCACGTCATTCCACACATCATTCCACACATCATTCCACAACATTCCACACTTCATTCCACACATCACTCCACACCTCATTCTTCACCTCATTCCACACATCATTCCGCACGTCATTCCATACCTCATTCCACACATCATTCCACACAGCATTCCACACATCATTCCATAACATTCCACACATCATTACACACATCATTCCACACATCATTGACACATCATTCCATACCTCATTCCAAACATCATTCCACACATCATTCCACACATCATTCCACACATTATTCCACACATCATTCCATACATCATTCAACACATCATTTCACACATCATTGACACATCATTGCATACCTCATTCCACACATCATGCCATCACATTCCACTCAACATTCCACACATTATTCCACACATCATAGAGACATCATTCCACACATCATTCCACAAATCATTCCACAACATTTCATACATCATTCCACACATCAATCCACACATCATTCCACACATCATTCCACACATCATTCCACACCTCATTCCACGCATCATTCCACACATCATTCAATACATCACTCCACATATCATTCCACACATCATTCCACACATCATTCCACACATAATTCCACACAGCATTCCACACATCATTGCACACATCATTCCACACCTCATTCCACACCTCATTCCACACATCATTCCACACAGCATTCCACACATCATTCCACACAACATTCAAAATATCATCCAATCCTCATTCCTCATATCATTCCACGCATCATTCCACATCTCATTCCACACATCATTCCACACATCATTCCACACCTCATTCCTCACGACATTCCACACATCATTCCACACCTCATTCCACACAGCATTACACACATCGTTCTTCACATCAATTCACACCTCATTCCACATCTCATTCCACACCTCATTCCACACCTCATTCGACACATCATTGCACACATCATTCCAAACATTATTCCATACATCATTCCACAAATCATTCCACACGTCATTTAAACACCTCATTCCACTCATCATTCCACGCATCATTCCACACCTCATTCCACAACTCATTCAACACATCATTCCACACATTATTCCACACATCATTCCACACATCTTTCCACATATTATTCCAAACATCATTCCACACCTCATTCCACATATCATTCCACGCATCATTCCACACAGCATTCCACACATCATTCCACACATCATTGCATACATCATTGCACATATCATTCCACACATCATTCCACACGCCATTCCACACCTCATTCCACGTATCATTCCACAACATTGAACACATAATTCCACACATCAATCCAAACTTCATTCCATCCCTCATTCCACACCTCCTTGAAAACCTCATTACACACATCATTCCTCACATCATTCCACACCCCATTCCACACCTCATTCCACAAATCATTCCACAACATTCAACACATCATTCCACACATCAATCCACACATCATTCCATCCCTCATTCCACACGTCATTGAACCACTCATTCCACACATCATGCCACACATCATGCCACACATCATTCCACACATCAGTCCATCCCTTATTCCACACGTCATTGAACAACTCATTCCACACATCATTCCACACATCATTCCACATATCATTCCACACCTCATTCCTCACGGCATTCCACACATCATTCCACACATCATTCCACAACATTCCACACTTCATTCCACACATCAGTCCACACCTCATTCTTCACCTCATTCCACACATCATTCCGCACGTCATTCCATCCCTCATTCCACACATCATTCCACACAGCATTCCACACATCATTCCATAACATTCCACACATCCTTACACACATCATTCCACACATCATTGACACATCATTCCATACCTCATTCCAAACATCATTCCACACATCATTCCACACATCATTCCACACATTATTCCACACATCATTCCATACATCATTCAACACATCATTTCACACATCATTGACACATCATTGCATACCTCATTCCACACATCATGCCATCACATTCCACTCAACATTCCACACATTATTCCACACATCATAGAGACATCATTCCACACATCATTCCACAAATCATTCCACAACATTTCATACATCATTGCACACATCAATCCACACATCATTCCACACATCATTCCACACATCATTCCACACCTCATTCCACGCATCATTCCGCACATCATTCAATACATCACTCCACATATCATTCCACACATCATTCCACACATCATTCCACACCTCATTCCACACCTCATTCCACACATCATTCCACACAGCATTCCACACATCATTCCACACAACATTCAAAATATCATCCAATCCTCATTCCTCATATCATTCCACGCATCATTCCACATCTCATTCCACACATCATTCCACACATCATTCCACACCACATTCCACACCTCATTCCACACATCATTCCACACGTAATTCCACGTGACATTCCACACAGCATTACACACATCATTCCACACATCATTCCACATATCATTCCACATATCATTCCACACATCAGTCCATCCCTCATTCCACAGCTCATTCCAGACCTCATTCCACACCTCATTCCACACATCATTGCATACATCATTGCACATATCATTCCACACATCATTCCACACGCCATTCCACACCTCATTCCACGTATCATTCCACAACATTGAACACATAATTCCACACATCAATCCAAACTTCATTCCATCCCTCATTCCACACCTCCTTGAAAACCTCATTACACACATCATTCCACACATCATTCCACACCCCATTCCACACCTCATTCCACAAATCATTCCACAACATTCAACACATCATTCCACACATCAATCCACACATCATTCCATCCCTCATTCCACACGTCATTGAACAACTCATTCCACACATCATGCCACACATCATGCCACACATCATTCCACACATCAGTCCATCCCTTATTCCACACGTCATTGAACAACTCATTCCACACATCATTCCACACATCATTCCACACATCATTCCACACATCATTCCACACATCATTCCACACATCAGTCCTACCTCATTCCAAACCTCATTCCACACCTCATTCCACACCTCATTCCACACATCATTCCACACATCATTCCAAACATCGTTCCACACATCATTCCAATTTTCATTCTACATCACATTCCACATAACATTCCACGCATCATTCCACACATCATTCCAAACATCATTCCAGACATCATTCCATATATCATTCCAAATGTCATTCGACACATCATTCCACACATCTGTCCACACTTCATTCCACACATCATTCCTCACCTCATTCCACACATCATTCAATACATCATTCCACATACCATTTCACACATAATTCCTGTTAGCGTTAGTGTTTTCTCAGAAGAATCACTCAACACTCAGAGTCGGTTCCAATGCTGATGCGGCTTTTATTACGCTCAGCGGGGAGGAAAAACTCAGGACCGTATCCAGGTTTCTCTCCACAGAACAAAGGTTACATGCACCTTTATATGTTTCACAACAGTTACAAAACAGTTTACTACAGCTACACAGCCCATCACGGCTCGACACAAGCCAATCACAACGATTATAGATTACATATAGGTTCTTTTAACCCAATAGAATTCCCCTATTATCCCGGGAACCATATGTTCGGTTATTGTCAGCTTGGGCTGATCGATGACTTTATAGGTTCTCTCCCTAGTTCTTTCATCTGGGGGAAATAATTGGTTTATAACCTTGTTTACAGGAGATGGTTTCCCTCTTATCTTTCTTCCTGGGGAATTAATTGGTTTATGACCTTGTTCACAGGAGATGGTTTCCTTCTTATCTCTGTCTTCCCGCATCCCAGGCTTTCCGACAGTGGGCCTCACAGGGTTATTGCTTGGTCATTGAACGTTTAACAGTTCACAGCTTGACGACCTGATTTCCCTTCATGCCTGGGCAGCCATTTTATGTGTGTGTCCACTTTAAGCATATGCGTTTAGATATATCTAGCAGGTGCCTAATGCCTAGTATTCTGGTATATTCTAAAGGTGCCTACCTCCTACAACAACTCCCCCTTTCGGTAAAGGGACTAGTCCTAGTCCCCTTTTAACCGACCATTCGACCTTTATTAGATTTTGTGCACGGCCCGGTACTCCCTGCCTCAACGTGCTGGCCAGTCACGCGGTTTCAGGAGTCCCGGTTGCTTAAATCGAATTGACAAAGGCCAAATCCTCCTGCCCCCTTATAAAACAGGCTTGTTTAGTATCCGGGGAACGGTGATTTGTCCGTCTTCGTTGTGCGTGGTGTCTGCATGCCTGGCAGGCCATTACGCCCCATGTTATTGCTAAGATCAATTGTATCCCGACCAGTATATGTGAAATTATTCGAATCCATGGGTGGATGTTCACATTTATTCCCCTGTCCCAGACCTTTCTCCACCAACTCTGACTTTGTAAGTCTACCTCGGTATCTTCTTCCAGTACTTTGATTTTAGTTTGCAGTTGGTGACATAGTTTTACAGATTGACCCACTCTGAGCCTCAACTCTCGTAATACTTCGGTTAGATGTGGGATCGGGACCTGATCTGGTTCATCATAAGCCTGTAAATGATCATGGAGCTGATTGGTTACCTCAATAACTTCGGACTTCCGGCGCCTAACCTGGGTGATATGCGCTTGCCCGATCGCGACAGGTCGTAGTGGTGTAAAGCAAAAGTTTGGCTGTGGTATAGGGCACTGCAGGTCATTATACTGGAATGAACGCTCAGTAGTAGAGACGCAGTATCTTCCCTTCCCTCCGTAGCCTGCCCTCGCGAAGTGCATGTGTGCGGGCACTATTTCTAGTACACACCCGTCGGTTCGGTTAAACCCGCACTCGTCTCGCTCCCCTCTGCCCACCGGGTGAGGGCATACTGTGATTTCCCCCTTTTGCTTGCAATCTGCTAGGGAAATCCCGGTAAGTATGTTGTTTCGACGAACGGCAGAGGTGGTGGTCAGGTAGTAGCGTATAGAGACATTTTCCCGGATTATTCCGATATTCTCTCGTTGGTATAGGAAAACGGCCCTGAGTCCGGCGTGGCTATAGGGATCATCAGTACTATCCAGATCCCGGTAGTCCTACCCATCTGGCAATTTGGAATTGCTGGGTATACTCTGGTCAGTCCCTTCAGAGTACAATTATCCAGTGTCCCCCTTTGGTTAGCCAACTGAGCTAAATCACCCTGTTCTCTATCAATGAGGTGATTGATGGTTCTGGCGTGAGCTTCCAGGACTGAGATGCCATCCAGCTGGATTTTTGGCACCCTCCTTTCCTAGGTTGGCTTGGTCTTCCTGGTTTTGCTCCACCCTCTCCAATAACCCCTTCATCACCCCTCTAAGCTGTTCCACCCTCTCCTTTAATCCTTGTATGTCTATCGAGTTCACTACGGAGGTCCCTGTATTGAAAACGGTAGCAACATCATTAACTATTTCCCTCTTCATCCTGGGGGCTAACCCCTGTCCCCGGAACCTGCTGGCATCCATTGCATCGGCAGCCTGCTGCATTACAACTTTACTTAATACATTGTACATCTTCCTTGACTGTTCTGTACAGTATTCCGGCATCTGGATGCCTGAAATATTGATCAGAACAGGCACAATTTCATGTCTAACATTAACATACAACAGTTCCCCCTCGCTGTACATTACAATCCCATTCTCTGGTCCCTTCGTAGTTATGGGGCAAGGCAGTTCCTCGGGCAATGTAGTGATTCTTATGGGGCGCGGTGTCGGAGGGGGTGAGAAACATACATACAATGATATTGCAGCCGCCCCCGCCTCCTCGTAATACCCACACAGCCCCATTCCCTTCTTGCGGATGACTGATTGCTGGGATTGTCCCGGAGGCGCGCAAATTATGCCGAAAGTACATTCATCAGGCCCTTTGACATCCCTCCGTTTAATGCATCTGCTCCTTATACCCGTGGAGCACTGTACACATACTCTTATTCTTATTAGGATTCTTATTAGGATTCACTTGTAACCATGCATTAAAATAAGTCCTGTCCTTGCTCCAGTCCTTGGCTGCTGGGATGCACATTCCGTCCGTTAAATTAAACAAGACTCCATAGTTCAGGTAGTTGTTTATTTCCAGCGTGCTCTGCTGTCCGTCGGTGTTGCCCAGGGTACGTGCATGTCGCAGGGCTATCCATATTACGAGTAGCGCCTTTCGTATTCCCATTCCGGTAAGTATTATCTGTAATTTTAAACAGAAGGCCTGGTCGTCACCAGGGGCTAAGTTTTTTGCTCTACGAGTGTCCCTGTCACCCTGCAAAATCAGAAGCACAAGGTTATAATCGAACCATTTCGAGCTGAATCTGTAGGGCGTGCGCCCGTGTCTTTACCCACTTAAATATTACCCAAACTCCTATGACCAAGGCCAAAGATATTCCTCCAAACATCGCTGTCTGCTTTACCGTTAGGTTGGGTTTGTGGACAACACCTACCCACCGTGGGGTACATTGGCTCTATTGCCAGAAGTGATGGTGCTATGGCTGCACACTGCACTATCCGTCTAGTCCCGTTATCTCTTCCAGCCTGTTTATCTTAGCTTTTAACTCTTCAATTTGTTTTATTGAATATCTATTTCTTTATTGTATCAGGCAAGTATTATTACATAAGCTAGTTCTGTATTTATTTTTGTTTCCTCTGTTAGGTGAGTCTTTTTTTTTCCTATTAAGAAATCCAAATTAATAATGTTCAGTATAAAACGGCTGTCAATGGAAAGGGTTAAATCCTTTCCAGTTTGTAAGAAGACCTGATGTCATTACGTGACTTCACGTAATCATCTGAAAAAAAAGTCTTTGTGCCTTCAAAACTGGCTTCGAAATTAGGAATCCGTTAAAAACAGCATAAATCATTAGAGTAAACTCCAATGTTTTCTTAACTTCTAATTCAAGTACTTGCCACTTGCCCAGGAGTTTGACGTGATCAGATTTAATTTAATCTTTTTCTTTTTTTTTTAAATCCACCTCAGTATTTCCTGTGCCTTCTCTGAATATCTCAAAATCCCAATTCAAACTTTGTAATTTCAATCTTTATTTAAAACTTTTTTTTTTAGAATCTCTTTTTATTAAAGCATTCTTTATCTAATTCGAGACTAAATTTATGTCTTTCAACCCAATCAATCATTGCATGTTTTCTTTCGGCAAGTAAGTGAGCATGTGAAATAAATAATTTGCTCAACAAACCTATTCTTTATTTGTTTATTTTCCTAGCTCCGTAACTTATCATCCGAATAAATCCACACCTGCGTTTCTAACTTAAATGTCTTAAAACTTCCCACATACAGGACAACATTACAAAGGGTTAAAAAAAGACTTTCACTCTGTTTCTAAAATAAACAGACACTTGCATTCCTCTTCCAACCAGGCTTTCGGAACATGAAAACATAAAAAAATTCATTCTGCAGTCAAAAATCACACAGACACTTCTCACTCAACGATCAGACATTTACAACAGTCTCTCTTCTTGTTTTGGCCGGCTCTATTTTTGGATCCATGACCTTTCAGGGAATTCGTAGTTTTATCTAAATAATTCCTCACATAACTAGTTCCTGAGGTTTCCACCCTGCTTTAATCATTTTTTCAATTAGCTTCTTTTATTTTTCCGCCAGGTGGCGGGTAAGCGACCCTTCTGGTCACCACTCGAGTTTACTTGTTTTCATGGCCATTCCTGGGTAGGACTAGTACCGTTAGGAATCTACTCTCAGAGGTCCGCTTTCTTTCTAGCGCGACTTGTAGTAAACTGTCTCTTGGCTACTGTCAGGTCACAAGTTCTGCTGTTACACAAACTTATACAATTCTTAAAAATGCGTTTAAGCAATTCCCGCAGTGCTCTACGTATCCTTAACGACTACCTACCACCGCTCAGCCCGTTGGTCCGACCCTGTTCACAGGTTTGGATTCCGTTAGCCGCTGTACACCGCTTGGTTCTACCCCAGGGTATTTCAAATTACACTACTGGGTCCGGAAGATGTCTCTCGGAATCACGATCCCACGGTCTAAATGTGTTCCCTACGCCTACTTGGTTCCTGGCCGTCACGTGGGACAAAAGTCCTCTTAATTCAGGCTCAGGCTAGGCGTTTGAGATATTAGACCGTCTCCTCATGTCGATCAACCAGCTTCCACCTTCCGCACCCTTTATACTTAAAAATTGTTTTTTATACTCACCCGGGGTTTTCCATGTGCGTCCAGCGACTCCGGGAAATCCCGTCGACTACGCCATTGTTAGCGTTCGTGTTTTCTCAGAAGAATCACTCAACACTCAGAGTCGGTTCCAATGCTGATGCGGCTTTTATTACGCTCAGCGGGGAGGAAAAACTCAGGACCGTATTCAGGATTCTCTCCACAGAACAAAGGTTACATGCACCTTTATATGTTTCACAACAGTTACAAAACAGTTTACTACAGCTACACAGCCCATCACGGCTGGACACAAGCCAATCACAACGATTATAGATTACATATAGGTTCTTTTAACCCAATAGAATTCCCCTATTATCCCGGGAACCATATGTTCGGTTATTGTCAGCTTGGGCTGATCGATGACTTTAGAGGTTCTCTCCCTCGTTCTTTCATCTGGGAGAAATAATTGGTTTATAACCTTGTTACAGGAGATGGTTTCCCTCTTATCTTTCTTCCTGGGGAATTAATTGGTTTATGACCTTGTTCACAGGAGATGGTTTCCTTCTTATCTCTGTCTTCCCGCATCCCAGGCATTCCTACAGTGGGCCTCACAGGGTTATTGCTTGGTCATTGAACGTTCAACAGTTCACAGCTTGACTACCTTATTTCCCATCATGCCTGGGCAGCCATTTTATGTGTGTGTCCACTTTAAACTTATCTGCGTTTAGATATATCTAGCAGGTGCCTAATGCCTAGTATTCTGGTATATTCTAAAGGTGCCTACCTCCTACAACAATTCCACACATCATTCCACACATCATTCAATACATCATTCCACATACCATTTCACACATCATTCCACATATCATTCCACACAACATTCCACACATCATTGCACACATCATTCCACACCTCATTCCACATATCATTCAACACATCATTCCACACATCATTGACACATCATTCCATACCTCATTCCAAACATCATTCCACACATCATTCCACACATCATTCCACACATTATTCCACATATGATTCCATACATCATTCAACACATCATTCCACACAACATTGAGACATCATTCCACACATCATTCCGCACATCATTCCACACATCATTTCACACCTCATTGCACAAATCATCCCACAACATTTCACACATCATTCCACACATCAATCCACATCTCATTCCACACGTCATTCCACACATCATTGAGACATCATTCAACACATCATTCCGCACATCATTCCACACATCATTTCACACCTCATTACACAAATCATCCCACAACATTTCACACATCATTCCACACATCAATCCACATATCATTCCACACATCATTCCACACATCATTCCACACCTCATTCCACACATCATTCCACACATCATTCAATACATCATTCCACACATCATTCCACACAGCATTCCACACATCATTCCACACAACATTTCAAATATCATCCAATCCTCATTCTTCATATCATTCCACGCATCATTCCACATCTCATTCCACACATCATTCCACGCATCATTCCACACCTCATTCCACACGTCATTCCACACATCATTCCACACATCATTCCACACAGCATTCCAAATATCATTCCACACATCATTCCAAACATCATTCCACACCCCATTCCACACCTCATTCCAAATATCATTCCACACATCATTCCAAACATCATTCCACACCCCATTCCACAACTCATTCCACAAATCATTCCACACATCATTCCACACATCATGCCAAACATCATTCCACACATCATTCCACACGTCATTCCACCCATCATTCCACACTTCATTCCAGTCATCATCCCACAACATTCCTCAACATTCCACACATCATTCCACACATTATTCCACACATCATTCCACATTACATTCCACATCATTCCACACCATATTCCATGCATCATTCCACACATCATTCCAAACATCATTACATCCATCATTCCACACATCATTCCACACGTCATTCTACACCTCATTCCACGCCTCATTCCACACCTCAATCCACATATCATTCCACGCATCATTCCACACATCATGCCAAACATCTTTCCACACATCATTCCACACGTCATTCCACCCATCATTCCACACTTCATTCCAGTCATCATTCCACAACGTTCCTCAACATTCCACACATCATTCCACACATTATTCCACACATCATTCCACACATCAGTCCACACCTCATTCCACACATCATTCCACACATCATTCCAAACATCATTCCAAACTTCATTCCAAATATCATTCCACACCTCATTCCACATAACATTCCACACATCATTCCACACATCAATCCACACTTCATTTCACACACCGTTCCTCACCTCATTCCACACATCATTCCACACATCATTCAATACATCATTCCACATATCATTCCACACATCATTCCACACATCATTCCACAAGCATTCCACACAGCATTGCACACATTATTCCACACATCATTCCACACCGCATTTCACACATCATTCCACACATCATTGCACACATCATTCCACACAGCATTCCAAATATCTTTCCACACCTCATTCCACATATCATTCCACGCATCATTCCACATCTCATTCCACACATCATTCCACACATCAGTCCGCACGTCATTCCATACATCATTCCACACATCATTCCACTCAGCATTCCACACATCATTCCACACAGCATTCCACACATCATTGCACACAACATTCCACACATCATTTCACACATCATTCCACACATCATTCCACATCTCTTTCCACACAAAGTTCCACACCTCATTCCACACATCAATCCACACATCATTCCATCCCTCATTCCACACATCATTGAACAACTCATTCCACACATCATGCCACACATCATGCCACACTTCATTCCACACATCAGTCCATCCCTCAATCCACACGTCAAAGAACAACTCATTCCACACATCATTCCACACATCATTCCACACATCATTCCAAACCTCATTCCACACCTCATTCCACACATCATTCCACACATCATTCCACACGTCATTCCACACATCATTCCAATTTTCATTCTACATCACATTCCACACAACATTCCACGCATCATTCCACACATCATTCCAAACATCATTCCACACATCATTCCATATATCATTCCAAATGTCATTCGACACATCATTCCACACCTCTTTCCACATTTCATTCCACACATCATTCCTCACCTCATTCCACACATCATTCAATACATCATTCCACATACCATTCCACACTTCATTCCACACATCATTCCACACAACATTCCACACATCATTGCACACATCATTCCACACCTCATTCCACATCTCATTCCACACATCATTCCACACATCATTCCACACGTCATTCCACACATCATTCCAATTTTCATTCTACATCACATTCCACACAACATTCCACGCATCATTCCACACATCATTCCAAACATCATTCCACACATCATTCCATATATCATTCCAAATGTCATTCGACACATCATTCCACACATCTTTCCACATTTCATTCCACACATCATTCCTCACCTCATTCCACACATCATTCAATACATCATTCCACATACCATTCCACACATCATTCCACACATCATTCCACACAACATTCCACACATCATTCCACACATCATTCAACAATCATTCCACAGAACATTCCAAATATCATCCACTCCTCATTCCACATATCATTCCACGCATCATTCCAAATCTCATTGCACACAGCATTTCACACATCAGTCCATACATCATTCCACACCTCATTCCACATATCATTCCACACCTCATTCCACGCATCATTCCACACATCATTCCACACCTCATTCCACACCTCATTCCACACCTCATTCCACACCTCATTCCACACCTCATTCCACACCTCATTCCAAACATCATTCCACACATCGTTCCACAACATTGCACACTTCATTCCACACATCAGTCCATACCTCATTCTTCACATCATTCCACACATCATTCCACACATCATTCCAAACATCATTCCACATTACATTCCACATCATTCCACACCATATTCCATGCATCATTCCACACATCATTCCAAACATCATTACATCCATCATTACACACATCATTCCACACCTCATTCCACGCCTCATTCCACACCTCAATCCACATACCATTCCACGCATTATTCCACACATCATTCAAAACATCATGCCAAACATCATTCCACACGTCAATCCACACATCATTCCACACATCATCCCACACATCATGCCACACCTCATTCCAAACATCATTCCACACATCATTCAATACATCATTCCACATATCATTCCACACATCATTCCACACAGCATTCCACACATCATTGCACACATCATTCCACACCTCATTCCACACCTCATTCCACACATCATTCCACACAACATTCCACACATCATTCCACACGTCATTCCACACCTCATTCCACACATCATTCAACAAATCATTCCACACAACATTCCAAATATCATCCACTCCTCATTCCACATATCATTCCACGCATCATTCCAAATCTCATTCCACACAGCATTTCACACATAAGTCCACACATCATTCCACACCTCTTTCCACATATCATTGCAGACCTCATTCCACGCATCATTCCACACACCATTCCACACATCATTCCACACCTCATTCCACACCTCATTCCACACATCATTCCATACCTCATTCTTCACCTCATTCCACACATCATTCCACACCTCATTACAAACATCATTCCACATTGCATTCCACATCATTCCACACCATATTCCACGCATCATTCCACAAATCATTCCAAACATCATTACATCCATCATTCCACACATCATTCCACACATCATTGCACACAACATTCCACACATCATTCCACAACTCATTCCACACGTCATTCTACATCTCTTTCCACACATAATTCCACACCTCATTCCACACATCATTCCACACATCATTCCACACCTCAATCCACATATCATTCCACGCATCATTCCACAGATCATTCCACACATCATGCCAAACATCATTCCACACATCATTCCACACCTCATTCCACCCATCATTCCACACTTCATTCCAGTCATCATTCCACAACATTCCTCAACATTCCACACATCATTCCACACATTATTTCACACATCATTCCACACATCATTCCACACCTCATTCCACAAATCATTCCACAAATCATTCCACACATCATTCCACACATCATTCCACACATATTTCCACACTTCATTTCACACACCATTCCTCACCTCATTCCACACATCATTCCACACATCATTCAATACATCATTCCGCATATCATTCCACACATCATTCCACACATCATTCCACAAGCATTCCGCACAGCATTGCACACATCGTCCCACACATCATTCCACACCGCATTTCACACATCATTCCACACATCATTGCACACATCATTCCACACAGCATTCCAAATATCTTTCCACACCTCATTCCACATATAATTCCACGCATCATTCCACATCTCATTCCACACATCATTCCACACATCATTCCGCACGTCATTCCATACATCATTTCACACATCATTCCACACAGCATTCCACACATCATTCCACACAGCATTCCACACATCATTGCACACAACATTCCACACATCATTCCACAACTCATTCCACACGTCATTCTACATCTCTTTCCACACATAATTCCACACCTCATTCCACACATCATTCCACACATCATTCCACACCTCATTCCACATATCATTCCACAAATCATTCCACACATCATTCCACAAATCATTCCACACATCATTCATCACATCATTCCACACATCATTGACACTTCATTCCATACCTTATTCCAGACATCATTCCATAACAATTCACACATCATTACACACATCAATCCACACATCATTCCACACAGCATATCACACATCATTCCAAACATCATGCCACACATCATTCCACACATCATTCAATACTTCATTCCAGACATCATTCCACACATCATTCCAAACATCATTCCACACATCATTCCACAAATCATTCAATTCACAATTCCACATATCATTCCACACATCATTACACACATCAATCCACAAGCATTCCACACAGCATTGCTCACATCATGCCTCACATCTTTCCACACATCATTGCACACATCATTCCACACCTCATTCCACACATCATTCAACACATCATTCCACACAACATTCCAAATATCATCCACTCCTCATTCCACATATCATTCCACGCATCATTCCAAATCTCATTCCACACAGCGTTTCACACATCAGTCCACACATCATTCCACACTTCATTCCACATATCATTCCACACCTCATTCCACGCATCATTCCACACACCATTCCACACATCATTCCACACCTCATTCCACACCTCATTCCACACCTCATTCTACACCTCATTCCACACATCATTCCACACACCATTCCACAACATTCCACACTTCATTCCACACATCAGTCCATACATCATTCTTCACCTCATTCCACACATCATTCCACACCTCATTCCACACATAATTATACACATCATTCCACACCTCATTCCACGCCTCATTCCACACCTCAATCCACATATCATTCCACGCATCATTCCACACATCATTCCACACATCATGCCAAACATCATTCCACACATCATTCCACACCTCATTCCACGCATCATTCCACACTTCATTCCAGTCATCATTCTACAACATTCCTCAACATTCCACACATCATTCCACACATTATTCCACACATCATTCCACACATCGGTACACATCTCATTCCACACATCATTCCACACATCATTCCAAACATCATTCCAAACTTCATTCCAAATATCATTCCACACCTCATTCCACATAACATTCCACACATCATTCCACACATTATTCCACACTTCATTTCACACACCATTCCTCACCTCATTCCACACATCATTCCACACATCATTCAATACATCATTCCACATATCATTCCACACATCATTCCACACATCATTCCACAAGCATTCCACACAGCATTGCACACATCGTTCCACACATCATTCCACACCGCATGTCACACATCATTCCACACATCATTGCACACATCATTCCACACAGCATTCGAAATATCTTTCCACACCTCATTCCACATATCATTCCACGCATCATTCCACATCTCATTCCACTATCATTCCACACATCATTCCGCACGTCATTCCATACATCATTCCACACATCATTCCACACAGCATTCCACACATCATTCCACACAGCATTCCACAAATCATTGCACACAACATTCCACACATCATTCCACACCTCATTCCACACATCATTCTACATCTCTTTCCACACATAATTCCACACCTCATTCCACACATCATTCCACACATCATTCCACACCTCATTCCACAAATCATTCCACAAATCATTCCACACATCATTCCACAAATCATTCCACACATCATTGACACATCATTCCACACCTCATTTCACACATTATTCCATAACATTCCACACATCTTTGACACATCATTCCATACCTCATTCCAGACATCATTCCATAACAATTCACACATCATTACACACATCAATCCACACATCGTTCCACAAAGCATTCCACACATCATTCCAAACATCATGCCACACATCATTCCACACATCATTCAAAACTTCATTCCAGACATCATTCCACACATCATTCCAAACATCATTCCACACATAATTCCACAAATCATTCAATTCACCATTCCACATATCATTCCACACATCATTACACACATCAATCCACAAGCATTCCACACAGCATTGCTCACATCATGCCTCACATCATTGCACACATCATTCCACACCTCAATCCACACATCATTCAACACATCATTCCACACACATTCCAAATATCATCCACTCCTCATTCCACATATCATTCCACGCATCATTCCAAATCTCATTCCACACAGTATTTCACACATCAGTGCACATATCATTTCACACCTAATTCCACGCATCATTCCACATATCATTCCACACATCATTCCACACCTCATTCCACACCTCATTCCACACCTCATTCCACACCTCATTCCACACATCATTCCACACATCATGCCACAACATTCCACACTTCATTCCACACATCAGTCCATACCTCATTCTTCACCTCATTCCACACATCATTCCACACCTCATTCCACACATCATTCCATAAAATTCCACACATCATTACACACATCATTCCACACAGCATTCCACACGTCATTCCACACAAAATTCCAAATATCATCCAATCCTCATTCTTCATATCATTCCACGCATCATTCCACATCTCATTCCACACATCATTCCACGCATCATTCCACACCTCATTCCACACGTCATTCCAAACATCATTGCACACATCATTCCACACAGCATTCCAAATATCATTCCACACATCATTCCAAACATCATTCCACACCCCATTCCACACCTCATTCCACAAATCATTCCACACATCATTCCAAACATCATTCCACATTACATTCCACATCATTCCACACCATATTCCACGCATCATTCCGCACATCATTCCAAACATCATTACATCCATCATTCCACACATCATTCCACACATCATTCCACACCTCATTCCACGCCTAATTCCACACCTCAATCCACATATCATTCCACGCATCATTCCACACATCATTCCACACATCATGCCAAACATCATTCCACACATCATTCCACACGTCATTCCACCCATCATTCCACACTTCATTCCAGTCCTCATTCCACAACATTCCTCAACATTCCACACATCATTCCACACATTATTACACACATCATTCCACACATCAGTCCACACCTCATTCCACACATCATTCCACAGATCATTCCACACATCATTCCAAACTTCATTCCAAATATCATTCCACACCTCATTCCACATAACATGCCACACATCATTCCACACATCATTCCACACTTCATTTCACACACCATTCCTCACCTCATTCCACACATCATTCCACACATCATTCCACACATCATTCCACACATCATTCCAAACCTCATTCCACACCTCATTCGACACATCATTCCACACATCATTCCACACATCATTCCACACATCATTCCAATTTTCATTCCACATCACATTCCACATAACATTCCACGCATCATTCCACACATCATTCCAAACATCATTCCACACATCATTCCATAGATCATTCCAAATGTCATTCGTCACATCATTCCACACATCCTTCCACACTTCATTCCACACATCATTCCTCACCTCATTCCACACATCATTCAATACATCATTCCACATACCATTCCACACATCATTCCAAACATCACTCCACACAACATTCCACACATCATTGCACACATCATTCCACACCTCATTCCACACATCATTCAACACATCATTCCACACAACATTCCAAATATCATCCACCCCTCATTCCACATATCATTCCACGAATCATTCCAAATCTCAATCCACACAGCATTTCACACATCAGTCCACACATCATTCCACACCTCATTCCACATATCATTCCACACCTCATTCCACGCATCATTCCACACATCATTCCACACATCATTCCACTCCTCATTCCACACCTCATTCCACACCTCATTCCACACCTCATTCCACATCTCATTCCAAACATCATTCCACACATCATTCCAAAACATTGCGCACTTCATTCTACACATCAGTCCATAACTCATTCTTCACATCATTCCACACATCATTCCACACATCATTCCAAACATCATTCCACATTACATTCTACATCATTCCACACCATATTCCACGCATCATTCCACACATCATTCCAAACATCATTACATCCATCATTCCACACATCATTCCAGTCCTCAATCCACATATCATTCCACGCATCATTCCACACATCATTAAACACATCATGCCAAACATCATTCCACACATCAATCCACACATCATTCCACACATCATCCCACACATCATTCCACACCTCATTCCACACCTCATTCCACACAGCATTGCACACATCATTGCACACAACATTCCAAATATCATCCAATCCTCATTACTCATATCATTCCACGCATCATTCCACATCTCATTCCACACATCATTCCACGCATCATTCCACACCTCATTCCACACGTCATTCCAAACATCATTCCATACATCATTCCACACAGAATTCCAAATATCATTCCACACCTCATTCCACACCTCATTCCACACATCATTCCACACGTAATTCCACGCGTCATTCCACACAGCATTACACACATCATTCTTCACATCAATTCACACCACATTCCACACCTCATTCCAAACCTCATTCCACACATCATTCCACACATCATTGCACATATCATTCCAAACATCATTCCATACATCATTCCACAAATCATTCCACACGTCATTTAAACACCTCATTCTACTCATCATTCCACGCATCATTCCACACCTCATTCCACAACTCATTCAACACATCATTCCGCACATCATTCCACACATTATTCCAAACACCATTCCACACCTCATTCCACATATCATTCCACGCATCATTCCACACATCATTCCACACATCATTCCACATATCATTCCACATATCATTACACACATCAGTCCATCCATCATTCCACACCTCATTCCAGACCTCATTCCACACCTCATTCCACAAATCATTGCATACAACCTTGCACATATCATTCCACACATCATTCCACACGCCAATCCACACCTCATTCCACGTATCATTCCACAACATTCAACACATAACTCCACACATCAATCCAAATTTCATTCCACCCCTCATTCCACACCTCCTTGAAAACCTCATTACACACATCATTCCGCACATTATTCATCACCCCATTCCACACTTCATTCCACAAATCATTCCACACATCATTCCAAACATCATTACACATTACATTCCACATCATTCCACACTATATTCCACGCATCATTCCACACATCATTCCAAACATCATTACATCCTTCATTCCACACATCATTCCACACATCATTCCACACCTCATTCCACGCCTCATTCCACACCTCAATCCACATATCATTCCACGCATCATTCCACACATCATTCCACACATCATGCCAAACATCATTCCACACATCATTCCACACCTCATTCCACCCATCATTCCACACTTCAGTCCAGTCATTATTCCACAACATTCCTCAACATTCCACACATATTCCACACATTATTCCACACCTCATTCCATACATAAGTCCGCACCTCATTCCACACATCATTCCACACATCATTCCAAACTTCATTCCAAATATCATTCCACACCTCATTCCACATAACATTCCACACATCATTCCACACATCATTCCACACTTCATTTCACACACCATTCCTCACCTCATTCCACACATCATTCCACACATCATTCAATACATGATTCCACATATCATTCCACACATCATTCCACAAGCATTCCACACAGCATTGCACACATCATTCCACACATCATCCCACACCGCATTTCACACATCACTCCACACATCATTGCACACATCATTCCACACAGCATTCCAAATATCTTTCCACACCTCATTCCACATATCATTCCACGCATCATTCCACATCTCATTCCACACATCATTCCACACATCAGTCCGCACGTCATTCCATACATCATTCCACACATCATTGCACACAACATTCCACACATCATTCCACACCTCATTCCACACAGCATTCCACATCTCTTTCCACACATAATTCCACACTTCATTCCACACATCAATCCACACATCATGCCACACATCATGCCACACATCATTCCACACATCAGTCCATCCCTCATTCCACACGTCATTGAACAACTCATTCGACACATCATTCCACACAACATTCCACACATCATTCCAAACCTCATTCCACACCTCATTCCACACCTCATTCCACACATCATTCCACACATCATTCCACACATCATTCCACACATCATTCCAATTTTCATTCTACATCACATTCCACATAACATTTCACGCATCATTCCACACATCATTCCACACAGCATTCCACACATCATTCCACACAGCATTCCACACATGAGTGCACACAACATTCCACACATCATTCCACACCTCATTCCACACAGCATTCCACATCTCTTTCCACACATAATTCCACACCTCATTCCACACATCAATCCACACATCATGCCACACATCATGCTACATATCATTCCACACTTCAGTCCATCCCTCATTCCACACGTAATTGAACAACTCATTCGACACATCATTCCACACATCATTCCACACATCATTCCAAACCTCATTCCACACCTCATTCCACACCTCATTCCACACATCACTCCACACATCATTCCAAACATCATTCCACACATCATTCCATATATCATTCCAAATGTCATTCGACACATCATTCCACACATCTTTCCACAATTCATTCCACACATCATTCCTCACCTCATTCCACACATCATTCAATACATCATTCCACATACCATTCCACACATCATTCCACACATCATTCCACACAACATTCCACACATCATTCCACACATCATTCTACACCTCATTCCACACATCATTCAACACATCATTCCACACAACATTCCAAATATCATCCACTCCTCATTCCACATATCATTACACGTATCAATCCAAATCTCATTCCACACAGCATTTCACACATCAGTACACACATCATTCCACACATCATTCCACACCTCATTCCACATATCATTCCACACCTCATTCCACGCATCATTCCACACATCATTCCACACATCATTCCACACCTCATTCCACACCTCATTCCACACATCATTCCACACATCATTCCAAACATCATTCCACATTACATTCCACATCATTCCACACCATATTCCACGCATCATTCCACAAATCATTCCAAACATCATTACATCCATCATTCCACACATCATTCCACACATCATTCCACACCTCATTCCACACCTCATTCCACACCTCAATCCACATATCATTCCACGCATCATTCCACACATCATTCCACACATCATGCCAAACATCATTCCACACATCATTCCACACCTCGTTCCACCCATCATTCCACACTTCATTCCAGTCATCATTCCACAACATTCCTCAAAATTCCACACATCATTCCACACATTATTCCGCACATCATTCCACACATCAGTCCACACCTCATTCCACACATCATTCCACACATCATTCCACACATCATTCCAAACTTCATTCCAAATATCATTCCACACCTCATTCCACATAACATTCCACACATCATTCCACACATCATTCCACATATCATTCCACACATCATTCCAAACCTCATTCCACACCTCATTCCACACCTCATTCCACACACCATTCCACACATCATTCCACACATCATTCCACACATCATTCCAATTTTCATTCTACATCACATTCCACATAACATTTCACGCATCATTCCACACATCAGTCCACACAGCATTCCACACATCATTCCACACAGCATTCCACACATGAGTGCACACAACATTCCACACATCATTCCACACCTCATTCCACACAGCATTCCACTTCTCTTTCCACACATAATTCCACACTTCATTCCACACATCAATCCACACATCATGCCACACATCATGCCACATATCATTCCACACTTCAGTCCATCCCTCATTCCACACGTAATTGAACAACTCATTCGACACATCATTCCACACATCATTCCACACATCATTCCAAACCTCATTCCACACCTCATTCCACACCTCATTCCACACATCATTCCACACATCATTCCAAACATCATTCCACACATCATTCCATATATCATTCCAAATGTCATTCGAAACATCATTCCACACATCTTCCCACAATTCATTCCACACATCATTCCTCACCTCATTCCACACATCATTCAACACATCATTCCACATACCATTCCACACATCATTCCACACATCATTCCACACAACATTCCACACATCATTCCACACATCATTCTAAACCTCATTCCACACATCATTCAACACATCATTCCACACAACATTCCAAATATCATCCACTCCTCATTCCACATATCATTACACGTATCAATCCAAATCTCATTCCACACAGCATTTCACACATCAGTACACACATCATTCCACACATCATTCCACACCTCATTCCACATATCATTCCACACCTCATTCCACGCATCATTCCACACATCATTCCACACATCATTCCACACCTCATTCCACACCTCATTCCACACATCATTCCACACATCATTCCAAACATCATTCCACATTACATTCCACATCATTCCACACCATATTCCACGCATCATTCCACAAATCATTCCAAACATCATTACATCCATCATTCCACACATCATTCCACACATCATTCCACACCTCATTCCACGCCTCATTCCACACCTCAATCCACATATCATTCCACGCATCATTCCACACATCATGCCACACATCATGCCAAACATCCTTCCACACATCATTCCACACCTCGTTCCACCCATCATTCCACACTTCATTCCAGTCATCATTCCACAACATTCCTCAAAATTCCACACATCATTCCACACATTATTCCACACATCATTCCACACATCAGTCCACACCTCATTCCACACATCATTCCACACATCACTCCACACATCATTCCAAACTTAATTCCAAATATCATTCCACACCTCATTCCACATAACATTCCACACATCATTCCACACATCATTCCACATATCATTCCACACATCATTCCACACATCATTCCACAAGCATTCCACACAGCATTGCACACACCGTTCCACACATCATTCCACACCGCATTTCACACATCTTTCCACACATCATTGCATACATCATTCCACAAAGCATACCAAATATCTTTCCACACCTCATTCCACATATAATTCCACGCATCATTCCATATCTCATTCCACACATCATTCCACACATCATTCCGCACGTCATTCCATACATCATTCCACAAATCATTCCACACAGCATTCCACACATCATTCCACACAGCATTCCACACATCATTGCACACAACATTCCACAAATCATTCCACACCTCATTCCACACATCATTCTACATCTGTTTCCACACATAATTCCACAAATCATTCCACACATCATTGACACATCATCCCACACCTCATTCCACACATTATTCCATAAATTCCACACATCATTCATCACATCATTCCACACATCATTGACATATCATTCCTTACCTTATTCCAGACTTCATTCCATAACAATTCACACATCATTACACACATCAATCCACACATCATTCCACACAGCATTCCACACATCATTCCAAACATCATGCCACACCTCATTCCACACATCATTCAATACTTCATTCCAGACATCATTCCACACATCATTCCAAACATCATTCCACACATCATTCCACAAATCATTCAATTCACCATTCCTCATATCATTCCACACATCATTCCACACATCATTCCACAACATTCCATACTTCATTCCACACATCAGTCCATACATCATTCTTCACCTCATTCCACACATCATTCCACACCTCATTCCACACATCATTGCATAACATTCCACACATCATTACACACATCATTCCACACATCATTGACCCATCATTCCATACCTCATTCCAAACATCATTCCACACATCATGCCACACATCATTCCACACATTATTCCACACATCATTCCATACATCATTCAACACATCATTCCACACATCATTGACACATCATTTCACATCTCATTCCACACATCATCCCACAACATTTCACACATCATTCCACACATCAATCCACACATCATTCCAACATCATTCCACACATCATTCCACACCTCTTTCCACACATCATTCCTCACATCATTCAATACATAATTCACATATCATTCCACACATCATTTCACGCATAATTCCACACATAATTCCACACAGCATTCCACACATTATTGCACACATCATTCCACACCTCATTCCACACCTCATTCCACACATCATTCCACACAGCATTCCACACATCATTCCACACAACATTCCAAATATCATCCACTCCTCATTCCTCATATCATTCCACGCATCATTCCACATCTCATTCCACACATCATTCCACGCATCATTCCACACCTCATTCCACACGTCATTCCACACATCATTCCACACATCATTCCACACAGCATTCCAAATATCATTCCACACCTCATTCCACACCTCATTCCACACATCATTCCACACGTAATTCCACGCGTCATTCCACACAAAATTACACACATCATTCTTCATATCAATTCACACCTCATTTCACACCTCATTCCACACCTCATTCCACACATCACTCCACACATCATTGCACACATCATTCCAAACATCATTCCATACATCATTCCACAAATCATTCCACACGTCATTTAAAACTCATTCCACTCATCATTCCACGAATCATTCCACACCTCATTCCACAACTCATTCAACACATCATTCCACACATCATTCCAAACATCATTCCACACCTCATTCCACATATCATTCCACGCATCATTCCACACATCATTCCACACATCATGCCACACATCATTCCACATATCATTCCACATATCATTCCACACATCAGTCCATCCCTCATTCCACAGCTCATTCCAGACCTCATTCCACACCTCATTCCATACATCATTGCTTACATCATTGTACATATCATTCCACACATCATTCCACACGGCATTCCACATCTCATTGCACATATCATTCCACAACATTCAACACATAATTCCACACATCAATCCAAACTTCATTCCACCCCTCATTCCACACCTCCTTGAAAACCTCATTACACACATCATTCCACACATGATTCCACACCCGATTCCACACCTCATTCCACAAATCATTCCACAACGTTCAACACATCATTACACACATCAATCCACACATCATTCCATCCCTCATTCCACACGTCATTGAACAACTCATTCCACACATCATTGCACACATCATTCCACACCTCATTCCACGCCTCATTCCACACCTCAATCCACATATCATTCCACGCATCATTCCACACATCATTCCACACATCATGCCAAACATCATTCCACACCTCATTCCACACATCATTCCACACGTAATTCCACGCGTCATTCCACACAGCATTACACACATCATTCTTCACATCAATTCACACCTCATTCCACACCTCATTCCACACCTCATTCCACACATCATTCCACACATCATTGCACACATCATTCCAAACATCATTCCATACATCATTCCACAAATCATTCCACACGTCATTTAAACACCTCAATCCACTCATCATTCCACGCATCATTCCACACATCATTCCACACATCATTCGACACATTATTCCAAACACCATTCCACACCTCATTCCACATATCATTCCACGCATCATTCCACACATCATTCCACACATCATTCCGCACATCATTCCACATATCATTACACATATCATTCCACACATCAGTCCATCCCTCATTCCACACCTCATTCCAGACCTCATTCCACACCTCATTTCATACATCATTGCATACATCATTGCACATATCATTCCACACATCATTCCACACGCCATTCCTCACCTCATTCCACGTATCATTCCACAACATTCAACACATAATTCCACACATCAATCCAAACTTCACTCCACCCCTCATTCCACACCTCCTTGAAAACCTCATTTCACACATCATTCCACATATCATTCCACACCCCATTCCACACCTCATTCCACAAATCATTCCACACATCATTCCAAACATCATTACACATTACATTCCACATCATTCCTCACCATATTCCACGCATCATTCCACACATCATTCCAAACATCATTACATCCATCATTCCACACATCATTCCACACATCATTCCACACCTCATTTCTCGCCTCATTCCACAACTCAATCCACATATCATTCCACGCATCATTCCACACATCATTCCACACATCATGCCAAACATCATTCCACACATCATTCCACACCTCATTCCACCCATCATTCCACACTTCATTCCAGTCATCATTCCACAACATTCCTCAACATTCCACACATCGTTCCACACATTATTCCACACCTCATTCCACACATCAGTCCACACCTCATTCCACACATCATTCCACACATCATTCCACACATCATTCCAAACTTCATTCCAAATATCATTCTACACCTCATTCCACATAACATTCCACACATCATTCAATACATCATTCCACATATCATTCCACACATCATTCCACACATCATTCCACAAGCATTCCACACAGCATTGCACACATCATTCCACACATCATTCCACACATCATTCCAAACCTCATTCCACGTATCATTCCACAACATTCAACACATAATTCCACACATCAATCCAAACTTCACTCCACCCCTCATTCCACACCTCCTTGAAAACCTCATTACACACATCATTCCACATATCATTCCACACCCCATTCCACACATCATTCCAAACATCATTACACATTACATTCCACATCATTCCGCACCATATTCCACGCATCATTCCACACATCATTCCAAGCATCATTACATCCATCATTCCACACATCATTCCACACTTCATTCCACACCTCATTTCTCCCCTCATTCCACACCTCAATCCACATATCATTCCACGCATCATTCCACACATCATTCCACACATCATGCCAAACATCATTCCTCACATCATTCCACACCTCATTCCACCCATCATTCCACACTTCATTCCAGTCATCATTCCACAACATTCCTCAACATTCCACACATCGTTCCACACATTATTCCACACCTCATTCCACACATCAGTCCACACCTCATTCCACACATCATTCCACACATCATTCCACACATCATTCCAAACTTCATTCCAAATATCATTCTACACCTCATTCCACATAACATTCCACACATCATTCAATACATCATTCCACATATCATTCCACACATCATTCCACACATCATTCCACAAGCATTCCACACATCATTGCACACCTCATTCCACACAGCATTCCAAATTTCTTTCCACACCTCATTCCACATATCATTCCACGCATCATTCCACATCTCATTCCACACATCGTTTAACACATCAGTCCGCACGTCATTCCATACATCATTCCACACATCATTCCACACATCATTCCACACATCATGCCACACATCATTCCACATATCATTCCACATATCATTCCACACATCAGTCCATCCCTCATTCCACACCTCATTCCATACATCATTGCTTACATCATTGTACATATCATTCCACACATCATTCCACACGGCATTCCACATCTCATTGCACATATCATTCCACAACATTCAACAAATAATTCCACACATCAATCCAAACTTCATTCCACCCCTCATTCCACACCTCCTTGAAAACCTCATTACACACATCATTCCACACATCATTCCACACCCGATTCCACACCTCATTCCACAAATCATTCCACAACGTTCAACACATCATTACACACATCAATCCACACATCATTCCATCCCTCATTCCACACGTCATTGAACAACTCATTCCACACATCATTGCACACATCATTCCACACCTCATTCCACGCCTCATTCCACACCTCAATCCACATATCATTCCACGCATCATTCCACACATCATTCCACACATCATGCCAAACATCATTCCACACCTCATTCCACACATCATTCCACACGTAATTCCACGCGTCATTCCACACAGCATTACACACATCATTCTTCACATCAATTCACACCTCATTCCACACCTCATTCCACACCTCATTCCACACATCATTCCACACATCATTGCACACATCATTCCAAACATCATTCCATACATCATTCCACAAATCATTCCACACGTCATTTAAACACCTCAATCCACTCATCATTCCACGCATCATTCCACACATCATTCCACACATCATTCGACACATTATTCCAAACACCATTCCACACCTCATTCCACATATCATTCCACGCATCATTCCACACATCATTCCACACATCATTCCGCACATCATTCCACATATCATTACACATATCATTCCACACATCAGTCCATCCCTCATTCCACACCTCATTCCACACCTCATTCCACACCTCATTTCATACATCATTGCATACATCATTGCACATATCATTCCACACATCATTCCACACGCCATTCCTCACCTCATTCCACGTATCATTCCACAACATTCAACACATAATTCCACACATCAATTCAAACTTCACTCCACCCCTCATTCCACACCTCCTTGAAAACCTCATTACACACATCATTCCACATATCATTCCACACCCCATTCCACACCTCATTCCACAAATCATTCCACACATCATTCCAAACATCATTACACATTACATTCCACATCATTCCTCACCATATTCCACGCATCATTCCACACATCATTCCAAACATCATTACATCCATCATTCCACACATCATTCCACACATCATTCCACACCTCATTTCTCGCCTCATTCCACAACTCAATCCACATATCATTCCACGCATCATTCCACACATCATTCCACACATCATGCCAAACATCATTCCACACATCATTCCACACCTCATTCCACCCATCATTCCACACTTCATTCCAGTCATCATTCCACAACATTCCTCAACATTCCACACATCGTTCCACACATTATTCCACACCTCATTCCACACATCAGTCCACACCTCATTCCACACATCATTCCACACATGATTCCACACATCATTCCAAACTTCATTCCAAATATCATTCTACACCTCATTCCACATAACATTCCACACATCATTCAATACATCATTCCACATATCATTCCACACATCATTCCACACATCATTCCACAAGCATTCCACACAGCATTGCACACATCATTCCACACATCATTCCACACATCATTCCAAACCTCATTCCACGTATCATTCCACAACATTCAACACATAATTCCACACATCAATCCAAACTTCACTCCACCCCTCATTCCACACCTCCTTGAAAACCTCATTACACACATCATTCCACATATCATTCCACACCCCATTCCACACATCATTCCAAACATCATTACACATTACATTCCACATCATTCCTCACCATATTCCACGCATCATTCCACACATCATTCCAAGCATCATTACATCCATCATTCCACACATCATTCCACACTTCATTCCACACCTCATTTCTCCCCTCATTCCACACCTCAATCCACATATCATTCCACGCATCATTCCACACATCATTCCACACATCATGCCAAACATCATTCCTCACATCATTCCACACCTCATTCCACCCATCATTCCACACTTCATTCCAGTCATCATTCCACAACATTCCTCAACATTCCACACATCGTTCCACACATTATTCCACACCTCATTCCACACATCAGTCCACACCTCATTCCACACATCATTCCACACATCATTCCACACATCATTCCAAACTTCATTCCAAATATCATTCTACACCTCATTCCACATAACATTCCACACATCATTCAATACATCATTCCACATATCATTCCACACATCATTCCACACATCATTCCACAAGCATTCCACACATCATTGCACACCTCATTCCACACATCGTTTAACACATCAGTCCGCACGTCATTCCATACATCATTCCACACATCATTCCACACAGCATTCCACACATCATTCCACACAGCATTGCACACATCATTGCACACAACATTCCACACATCATTCCACACCTCATTCCACACCTCATTCCACATCTCTTTCCACATATAATTCCACACCTCATTCCACACATCAATCCACACATCATTCCATCCCTCATTCCTCACATCATTGAACAACTCATTCAACACATCATGCCACACATCATGCCACACATCATTCGAAACCTCATTCCACACCTCATTCCACACCTCATTCCACACATCATTCCACACATCATTCCACACATCATTCCAAACCTCATTCCACACCTCATTCCACACCTCATTCCACACATCATTCCACACATCATTCCACACATCATTCTACATATCATTCCAATATACATTCTACACATCATTCCACAACTCATTCTACACATCATTCCAAACCTCATTCCACACCTCATTCCACACATCATTCCACATATCATTCCACACAACATTCCACACATCATTCCACAAATCATTCCACAACACATTCCACACATCATTCCAAACCTCATTCCACAACCTGTTCCACACATCATTCCACACAACATTCAACATATCATTCCACAAATCATTCTACACTTCATTCCACATGTCATTCCACACCTCATTCCAAACATCATTCCACACATCATTCCAAACCTCATTCCAAACATCATTCCACATATCATTCCACGCATCATTCCAAACATCATTCCACACGTCATTCCACACGACATTCTACACATCATTCCACACATGATTCCACAACGCTTTCCACACCTTATTCCACACCTCATTCCACATATCATTCCAAACATCATTCCACACCATATACCACACCTCATTGCATACATAATTCCAAACATCATTACATACATCATTCCACACATCATTCCACACATCATTCCACACATCATTCCACACATCATTCCACAACTCATTCCACATCTCATTCCACACAGCTTTCCACACATCATTCCACACATCATTCCACACTTCATTCCACACATCATTCCACACATCATTCCACTCCTCATTCCACATCTCATTTCACACATCATTCCACACATCATTCCACACAGCATTCCACACATAATTCCACACATCATTCCAAACATCATTCCACCTAACATTCCATACATTATTCCAGATATCATTCGACACATCATTCCACACATCATTCCACAACAGTCCACACATCATTCCACACATTATTCCTCACATCAGTCGAGACCTCATTCCACATAACATTCCACACTTCATTCCACACCTCATTCCACAACACATTCCACACTTCATTCCACACATCATTCCACACATCATTCCACAACTCATTCCACACATCATTCCACACATCATTCCACATCATTCCACAACATTCCACACATCATTCCACACATCATTCCTCACATCAGTCCAAACCTCATTCCACACATCATTCCACACATCATTTCACACGTCATTCCAAATATCATTGACACATCATTCCACAACTCATTCCACACATCATTCCACACAACATTCCACATCATTCCACAACATTCCACACATCATTCCACACATCATTCCTCACATCAGTCCAAACCTCATTCCACACATCATTTCACACATCATTTCACACATCATTCCAAACATCTTTGACACATCATTCCATATCTCATTCCACACATCATTCCATAAGATTCCACACATCATTACACACATCAATCCACACATCATTCCACACATCATTCCACACATCATTCAATACATCATTCCACACATCATTCCACACATCATTCCACGCATAATTCCACATTTCATTCCACACATCATTCCACACGTCATTCCACACCTCATTCCACACCTCGTTCCACACATCATTCCACACATCTTTCCACACAACATTCCACACATCATTCCACACATCATTCCACACATCTTTGCAAACTTCATTCCACACATCATTCCACACAGCATTCCATACACCATTCCACATTTCAATCCACTCGTCATTCCATACATCATTCCACACACCATTCCACACATCATTCCACACATCATTCAACACATCATTCCACACATCATCCCACACATCATTCCACTCCTCATTCCACATCTCATTCCACACAGCATTCCACACATCATTCCACACCTCATTCCAAAAATCAAACCACAACATTCCACACATCATTCCACACATGATTCCACACATCAGTCCATAACTCATTCCACACCTCATTCCACACATCATTCCACACATCATTTTACACATCATTCCATACATCATTTCACACATCAATCCACAAATCATTCCAAACATCATTCCACACCTCATTCCACGTAACATTCCACGCATCATTCTACACATCATTCCACACATCATTCCAAACATCATTCCACACATTATTCCACACATCATTCCAGATATCATTCGACACATCATTGCACACATCATTCCACAATTCATTCCACACATCATTCCTCACGTCATTCCACACATCAATCCACACATCATTCAATAAATCATTCCACATATCATTCCACACATCATTCCACGCATCATTCCACACATCATTCCACACATCATTCCACACAGCATGCCACACATCATTGCACACATCATTCCACACATCAATCCACGCCTCATTCCACACATCATTCCACACATCATTCCACACAGCATTCCAAATATCATTCCACACCTCATTCCACACATCATTCCACACATCATTCCACACCTCATTCCACACATCATTCCACACATCATTCCACAACTCATTCCACACGTCATTCCACACATCATTCCACACAGTTTTCCACACATCATTCCACACATCATTCCACACTTCATTCCACACATCATTCCACATATCTTTGCACACATCATTCCACACATCATTCCACACAGCATTCCACAATTCATTCCATACCGCATTCCACACCTCATTCCACACATCATTCCACACATCATTCCACACATCATTCCAAACATCATTCCACCTAACATTCCACACATTATTGCAGATATCATTCGACACATCATTCCACACATCATTCCACACATCATTCCACAACATTCCACACATCATTCCACACATTATTCCTCACATCAGTCCATACCTCATTCCACATAACATTCCACACATCATTCCACACCTCATTCCACAACACATTCCACACTTCATTCCACACATCATTCCACATCATTCCACAACATTCCACACATCATTCCACACATCATTCCTCACATCAGTCCAAACCTCATTCAACACATCATTCCACACATCATTTCACACGTCATTCCACACATCATTGACACATCATTCCACACCTCATTCCACACATCATTCCACACGTCATTCTACACATCATTCCACAAATGATTCCACAAATCATTCCACACATCATTCCACACATCATTCGATACATCATTCCACACATCATTCCACACATCATTCCAAACATCATTCCAAACATCATTGACACATCATTCCAGACCTCATTCCGCACATCATTCCACACATCATTCCACACATCATTCGACACATTATTCCAAACACCATTCCACACCTCATTCCACAAATCATTCCACGCATCATTCCACACATCATTCCACACATCATTCCGCTCATCATTCCACATATCATTCCACATATCATTTCACACATCAGTCCATCCCTCATTCCACACCTCATTCAACACATCATTCCACACCTCATTCCACACATCATTGCATACATCATTGCACATATCATTCCACACATCATTCCACACGCCATTCCACACCTCATTCCACGTATCATTCCACAACATTCAACACATAATTCCACACATCAATCCAAACTTCACTCCACCCCTCATTCCACACCTCCTTGAAAACCTCATTACACACATCATTCCACACATCATTCCACACCCCATTCCACACCTCATTCCACAAATCATTCCACACATCATTCCAAACATCATTACACATTACATTCCACATCATTCCTCACCATATTCCACGCATCATTCCACACTTCATTCCAAACATCATTACATCCATCATTCCACACATCATTCCACACATCATTCCACACCTCATTTTTCGCCTCATTCCACACCTCAATCCACATATCATTCCACGCATCATTCCACACATCATTCCACACATCATGCCAAACATCATTCCACACATCATTCCATAGCTCATTCCACCCATCATTCCACACTTCATTCCAGTCATCATTCCACAACATTCCTCAACATTCCACACATCATTCCACACATTATTCCACACATCATTCCACACATCAGTCCACACCTCATTCCACACATCATTCCACACATCATTCCATACATCATTCCAACCTTCATTCCAAATATCATTCTACACCTCATTCCACATAACATTCCACACATCATTCCACACATCATTCCACACTTCATTTCATACACCATTCCTTACCTCATTCCACACATAATTCCACACAATATTCAATACATCATTCCACATATAATTAGACACATCATTCCACACATCATTCCACAAGCATTCCACACAGCATTGCACACATCATTCCACACATCATTCCACACCGCATTTCACACATCATTCCACACATCATTGCACACATCATTCCACACAGCATTCCAAATATCTTTCCACACCTCATTCCACATATCATTCCACGCATCATTCCACATCTCATTCACACATCATTTAACACATCAGTCCGCACGTCATTCCATACATCATTCCACACATCATTCCACACAGCATTCCACACATCATTCCACACAGCATTCCACACATCATTGCACACAACATTCCACACATCATTCCACGCCTCATTCCTCACATCATTCCACATCTCTTTCCACACATAATTCCACACATCATTCCACACATCATTCCACACATCATTCCACACATCATTCCAAACATCATTCCACCCTGCATTACACAACTCATTCCACACATCATTCCACACATCATTCAACACATCATTCCACATCATTCCACACATCATCCCACACATCATTCCACTCCTCATTCCACATCTCATTCCACACATCGTTCCACACATCATTCCACACATCATTCCACACAGCATTCCACATATCATTCCACACCTCATTCCAAAAATAAAACCACAACATTCCACACATCATTCCACACATCATTCCACACATCAGTCCATACCTCATTACACACCTCATTCCACACATCATTCCACACATCATTTTACACCTCATTCCACACATCATTTCACACATCATTCCACACATCATTCCAAACATCATTCCACACCTCATTTCACGTAATATTCCACGCATCATTCTACACATCATTCCACACATCATTCCAAACATCAATCCACACATTATTCCACACATCATTCCAGATATCATTCGACACATCATTGCACACATCATTCCACACTTCATTCCACACATCATTCCTCACCTCATTCCACACATCAATCCACACATCATTCAATAAATCATTCCACACATCATTCCACACATCTTTGCAAACTTCATTCCACACATCATTCCACACAGCATTCCATACACCATTCCACATTTCAATCCACTCGTCATTCCATACATCATTCCACACATCATTCAACACATCATTCCACATCATTCCACACATCATCCCACACATCATTCCACTCCTCATTCCACATCTCATTCCACACATCATTCCACTCATCATTCCACACATCATTCCACACAGCATTCCACACATCATTCCACACCTCATTCCAAAAATAAAACCACAACATTCCACACATCATTCCACACATCATTCCACACCTCATTCCACGTAACATTCCACGCATCATTCTACACATCATTCCACACATCATTCCAAACATCATTCCACACATCATTCCACACATCATTCCACACAGCATTCCACACATCATTCCACACCTCATTCCAAAAATCAAACCACAACATTCCACACATCATTGCACACATGATTCCACACATCAGTCCACAACTCATTCCACACCTCATTCCACACATCATTCCACACATCATTTTACACCTCATTCCACACATCATTTCACACATCAATCCACAAATCATTCCAAACATCATTCCTCACCTCATTCCACGTAACATTCCACGCATCATTCTACACATCATTCCACACATCATTCCAAACATCATTCCACACATTATTCCACACATTATTCCAGATTTCATTCGACACATCATTGCACACATCATTCCACAATTCATTCCACACATCGTTCCTCACGTCGTTCCACACATCAATCCACACATCATTCAATAAATCATTCCACATATCATTCCACACATCATTCCACGCATCATTCCACACATCATTCCACACATCATTCCTCACAGCATGCCACACATCATTGCACACATCATTACACACATCAATCCACGCCTCATTCCACACATCATTCCACACATCATTCCACACAGCATTCCAAATATCATTCCACACCTCATTCCACACATCATTCCACACATCATTCCACACCTCATTCCACACATCATTCCACACATCATTCCACAACTCATTCCACACATCATTCCACACATCATTCCACACAGTTTTCCACACATCATTCCACACATCATTCCACACTTCATTCCACACATCATTTCACATATCATTCCACACATCATTCCACACATCATTCCACACATCATTCCATACATCATTCCATACCGCATTCCACACCTCATTCCACACATCATTCCACACATCATTCCACACCTCATTCCACCTAACATTCCACACATTATTGCAGATAACATTCGACACATCATTCCACACATCATTCCACACATCATTCCACACATCATTCCACAACATTCCACACATCATTCCACACATTATTCCTCACATCAGTCCATACCTCATTCCACATAACATTCCACACATCATTCCACACCTCATTCCACAACACATTCCACACTTCATTCCACACATCATTCCACACATCATTCCAGAACTCATTCCACACATCATTCCACACATCATTCCTCATCATTCCACAACATTCCACACATCATTCCACACATCATTCCTCACATCAGTCCAAACCTCATTCAACACATCATTCCACACATCATTTCACACGTCATTCTACACATCTTTGATACATCATTCCACACCTCATTCCACACATCATTCCACACGTCATTCTACACATTATTCCACAAATGATTCCACAAATCATTCCACACATCATTCCACACATCATTCTACACATCACTCCACACATCATTCCACACCTCATTCCAAACATCATTCCAAACATCATTGACACATCATTCCACACCTCATTCCGCACATCATTCCACACATCATTCCACACATCATTCGACACATTATTCCAAACACCATTCCACACCTCATTCCACAAATCATTCCACGCATCATTCCACACATCATTCCACACATCATTCCGCACATCATTCCACACATCATTCCACACTTCATTCCAACCTTCATTCCAGTCATCATTCCACAACATTCCTCAACATTCCACACATCATTCCACACATTATTCCACACATCATTCCACACATCAGTCCACACCTCATTCCACACATCATTCCACACATCATTCCACACATCATTCCAACCTTCATTCCAAATATCATTCTACACCTCATTCCACATATCATTCCACGCATCATTCCAAATCTCATTCCACACAGCATTTCACACATCAGTCCACACATCATTCCACACCTCATTCCGCATATAATTCCACACCTCATTTCACGCATCATTCCACACATAATTCCACACATCATTCCAGAACTCATTCCACACATCATTCCACATCATTCCACAACATTCCACACATCATTCCACACCTCATTCCACACCTCATTCCACACATCATTCCACACAGCATGCCAAACATGATTGCACACATCATTCCACACATCAACCCATGCCTCATTCCAAACATCATTCCACACATCATTCCACACAGCATTCCATATATCATTCCACACCTCATTCCACACCTCATTCCACACATCATTCCAGACAACATTCCACACGTAATTCCACACATCATTCCGCACCTCATTGCACGCATCATTTCACACATCATTCCACATGTCATTCCACACTTCATTTCACACATCATTTGAACATCATTCCACACAACATTCCAAATATCATCCAAACCTCATTCTACTATCATTCGACACATCATTCCAGACCTCATTCCACACCTCATTCCACACCTCATTCCACACCTCATTCCACATATCATTCCACGCATCATTCCAAACATCATTCCACACAGCATTCCACAACTCATTCCACACATCATCCCACACAACATTCAACATATCATTCCACAAATCATTCTACACTTCATAACACATGGCATTCCACACCTCATTCCAAACATCATTCCACACATCATTCCGAACATCATTCCAAACATCATTCCACATGTCTTTCCACACCTCATTCCACATATCATTCCACGCATCATTCCACATCTCATTCCACACATCATTCCAGACATCATTCCGCACGTCATTCCATACATCATTCCACACATCATTCCACACAGCATTCCACACATCATTCCACACATGATTGCACACAACATTCCACACATCATTCCACACCTCATTCCACACATCATTCCACATCTCTTTCCACACATAATTCCACACCTCATTCCACACATCATTCCACACATCATTTCAAACCTCATTCCACAAATCATTCCACAAATTATTCCACACATCATTCCACAAATCATTCCACACATCATTGACACATCATTCCACACCTCATTCCACACATTATTCCATAACATTCCACAAATCATTACACACATCATTCCACACATAATTGACACATCATTCCATACCTCATTCCAGACATCATTCCATAACAATTCACACAATATTCCACACCTCATTCCAAACATCATTCCACACATCATTCCACACCTCATTCCACAAATCATTCCACAAATCATTCCACACATCATTCCATAACATTCCACACATCATTACACATATCATTCCACGCATCATTCCACACCTCATTGCACAAATCATTCCACACATCATTCCACACATCATCACACACATCATTCCACACCTCATTGCACACATCATTCCATAACATTCCACACATCATTACACACATTAATCCACACATCATTCCACACATCATTCCACAAATCATTCAATACATCATTCCACATATCATTCCACACATCATTCCACACATCAATCCACACATCATGCCACACATCAATCCAAACCTCATTCCAAACATCATTCCACACCTCATTCCACACCTCGTTCCATACATCATTCCACACATCATTCAATACATCATTCCACACATCATTCCACACATCATTCCACGCATCATTCCACATTTCATTCCACACAACATTCCACACGTCATTCCACACCTCATTTCAAACCTCGTTCCACACATCATTCCACGCATCTTTCCACACAACATTCCACACATCATTCCACACATCATTCCACACATCTTTGCAAACTTCATTCCACACATCATTCCACACAGCATTCCATACACCATTCCACATTTCAATCCACTCGTCATTCCATACATCATTCCACACATCATTCAACACATCATTCCACATCATTCCACACATCATCCCACACATCATTCCACTCCTCATTCCACATCTCATTCCACACATCATTCCACTCATCATTCCACACATCATTCCACACAGCATTACACACATCATTCCACCCCTCATTCCAAAAATAAAACCACAACATTCCACACATCATTCCACACATCATTCCACACATCAGTCCATACCTCATTACACACCTCATTCCACACATCATTCCACACATCATTTTACACCTCATTCCACACATCATTTCACACATCATTCCACACATCATTCCAAACATCATTCCACACCTCATTCCACGTAACATTCCACGCATCATTCTACACATCATTCCACACATCATTCCAAACATCATTCCACACATCATTCCACACATCATTCCACACAGCATTCCACACATCATTCCACACCTCATTCCAAAAATCAAACCACAACATTCCACATATCATTGCACACATGATTCCACACATCAGTCCACAACTCATTCCACACCTCATTCCACACATCATTCCACACATCATTTTACACCTCATTCCACACATCATTTCACACATCAATCCACAAATCATTCCAAACATAATTCCTCACCTCATTCCACGTAACATTCCACGCATCATTCTACACATCATTCCACACATCATTCCAAACATCATTCCACACATTATTCCACACATTATTCCAGATTTCATTCGACACATCATTGCACACATCATTCCACAATTCATTCCACACATCGTTCCTCACGTCGTTCCACACATCAATCCACACATCATTCAATAAATCATTCCACATATCATTCCACACATCATTCCACGCATCATTCCACACATCATTCCACACATCATTCCTCACAGCATGCCACACATCATTGCACACATCATTACACACATCAATCCACGCCTCATTCCACACATCATTCCACACATCATTCCACACAGCATTCCAAATATCATTCCACACCTCATTCCACACATCATTCCACACATCATTCCACACCTCATTCCACACATCATTCCACACATCATTCCACAACTCATTCCACACATCATTCCACACATCATTCCACACAGTTTTCCACACATCATTCCACACATCATTCCACACTTCATTCCACACATCATTTCACATATCATTCCACACATCATTCCACACATCATTCCACACATCATTCCATACATCATTCCATACCGCATTCCACACCTCATTCCACACATCATTCCACACATCATTTCACATATCATTCCACACATCATTGACACATCATTCCACACCTCATTCCACACATCATTCCACACGTCATTCTACACATCATTCCACAAATGATTCCACAAATCATTCCACACATCATTCCACACATCATTCTACACATCATTCCACACATCATTCCACACAGCATTCCACACATCATTCCACAGCTCATTCAAAAAATCAAACCACAACATTCCACACATCATTCCACACATGATTCCACACATCAGTCCATAACTCATTCTACACCACATTACACACATCATTCCACACATCATTTTACACATCATTCCATACATCATTTCACACATCAATCCACAAATCATTCCAAACATCATTCCACACCTCATTCCACGTAACATTCCACGCATCATTCTACACATCATTCCACACATCATTCCAAACATCATTCCACACATTATTCCACACATCATTCCAGATATCATTCGACACATCATTGCACACATCATTCCACAATTCATTCCACACATCATTCCTCACGTCATTCCACACATCAATCCACACATCATTCAATAAATCATTCCACATATCATTCCACACATCATTCCACGCATCATTCCAGACATCATTCCACACATCACTCCACACAGCATGCCACACATCATTGCACACAGCATTCCACACATCAATCCACGCCTCATTCCACACATCATTCCACACATCATTCCACACAGCATTCCAAATATCATTCCACACCTCATTCCACACATAATTCCACACATCATTCCACACCTCATTCCACACATCATTCCACACATCATTCCACAACTCATTCCACACATCATTCCACACATCATTCCACACAGTTTTCCACACATCATTCCACACATCATTCCACACTTCATTCCACACATCATTCCACATATCATTCCACACATCATTCCACACATCATTCCACACATCATTCCACACATCATTCCATAGCGCATTCCACACCTCATTCCACACATCAATCCACACATCATTCCACACATCATTCCACCTAACATTCCACACATTATTGCAGATATCATTCGACACATCATTCCACACATCATTCCACACATCATTCCACACATCATTCCACAACATTCCACACATCATTCCACACATTATTCCTCACATCAGTCCATACCTCATTCCACATAACATTCCACACATCATTCCACACCTCATTCCACAACACATTCCACACTTCATTCCACACATCATTCCACACATCATTCCAGAACTCATTCCACACATCATTCCACACATCATTCCACATCATTCCACAACATTCCACACATCATTCCACACATCATTCCTCACATCAGTCCAAACCTCATTCAACACATCATTCCACACATCATTTCACACGTCATTCCACACATCATTGACACATCATTCCACACCTCATTCTACACATCATTCCACACGTCATTCTACATATCATTCCATAAATGATTCCACAAATCATTCCACACATCATTCCACACATCATTCTACGCATCATTCCACACATCATTCCACACATCATTCCAAACATCATTCCAAACATCATTGACACATCATTCCACACCTCATTCCGCACATCATTCCACACATCATTCCACACATCATTCCACACATCATTCCTCACATCAGTCCAAACCTCATTCAACACATCATTCCACACATCATTTCACACGTCATTCCACACATCATTGACACATCATTCCACACCTCATTCTACACATCATTCCACACGTCATTCTACATATCATTCCATAAATGATTCCACAAATCATTCCACACATCATTCCACACATCATTCTACGCATCATTCCACACATCATTCCACACATCATTCCAGAACTCATTCCACACATCATTCCACACATCATTCCACATCATTCCACAACATTCCACACATCATTCCACAAATCATTCCACGCATCATTCCACACATCATTCCACACATCATTCCGCACATCATTCCACATATCATTCCACATATCATTCCACACATCAGTCCATCCCTCATTGCACACCTCATTCCAGACCTCATTCCACACCTCATTCCACACATCATTGCATACATCATTGCACATATCATTCCACACATCATTCCACACGCCATTCCACACCTCATTCCACGTATCATTCCACAACATTCAACACATAATTCCACACATCAATCCAAACTTCACCCCACCCCTCATTCCACACCTCCTTGAAAACCTCATTCCACAAATCATTCCACACATCATTCCAAACATCATTACACATTACATTCCACATCATTCCTCACCATATTCCACGCATCATTCCACACATCATTCCAAACATCATTAAATCCATCATTCCACACATCATTCCACACATCATTCCACACCTCATTTTTCGCCTCATTCCACACCTCAATCCACATATCATTCCACGCATCATTCCACACATCATTCCAAACATCATTAAATCCATCATTCCACACATCATTCCACACATTATTCCACGCATCATTCCACACATCAGTCCACACCTCATTCCACACATCATTCCACACATCATTCCACACATCATTCCAACCTTCATTCCAAATATCATTCTACACCTCATTCCACATAACATTCCACACATCATTCCACACATCATTCCACACTTCATTTCACACACCATTCCTCACCTCATTCCACACATAATTCCACACAATATTCAATACATCATTCCACATATCATTCCACACATCATTCCACACATCATTCCACAAGCATTCCACACAGCATTGCACACATCGTTCCACACATCATTCCACACCGCATTTCACACATCATTCCACACATCATTGCACACATCATTCCACACAGCATTCCAAATATCTTTCCACACCTCATTCCACATATCATTCCACGCATCATTCCACATCTCATTCCACTATCATTCCACACATCATTCCGCACGTCATTCCATACATCATTCCACACATCATTCCACACAGCATTCCACACATCATTCCACACAGCATTCCACACATCATTCCATCCCTCATTCCACACATCATTGAACAACTCATTCCACACATCATGCCACACATCATGCCACACATCATTCCACACATCAGTCCATCCCTCATTCCACACGTCATTGAACAACTCATTCCACACATCATTCCACACATCATTCCACACATCATTCCAAACCTCATTCCACACCTCATTCCACACCTCATTCCACACATCATTCCACACATCATTCCACACATCATTCCACACATCATTCCAATTTTCATTCTACATCACATTCCACATAACATTTCACGCATCATTCCACACATCATTCCAAACATCATTCCACACATCATTCCATATATAATTCCAAAAGTCATTCGATACATCATTCCACACATCTTTCCACAATTCATTCCACACATCATTCCTCACCTCATTCCACAGATCATTCAATACATCATTCCACATACCATTCCAAACATCATTCCACACATCATTCCACACAACATATCACACATCATTCCACACATCATTCCACACCTCATTCCACACATCATTCAACACGTCATTCCACACAACATTCCAAATATCATCCACTCCTCATTCCACATATCATTCCACGCATCATTCCAAATCTCATTCCACACAGCATTTCACACATAAGTCCCCACATCATTCCACACCTCATTCCACATATAATTCCACACCTCATGTCACGCATCATTCCACACATCATTCCACACATTATTCCACACATCATTCCAAATATCATACCACACCTCATTCCACACCTCATTCCACACCTCATTCCACACATCAATCCACACCTCATTCCACAACATTCCACTCTTCACTCCACACATCGGTCCATACCTCATTCTTCACCTCATTCCACACATCATTCCACACATCATTCCAAACATCATTCCACATTACATTCCTCATCATTTCACACCATATTCCACGCATCATTCCACACATCATTCCAAACATCATTACATCCATCATTCCACACATCATTCCACATATCATTCCACACCTCATTCCACGCCTCATTCTACACCTCAATCCACACATCATTCCACGCATCATTCCACGCATCATTCCACACATCATGCCAAACATCATTCCACACATCATTCCACACATCATTCCACCCATCATTCCACACTTCATTCCAGTCATCATTGCACAACATTCCTCAACATTCCACACATCATTTCACACATTATTCCACATATCATTCCACACATCAGTCCACACCTCATTTCACACATCATTCCACACCTCATTCCACACATCATTCAAAACTTCATTCCCAATATCATTCCACACCTCATTCCACATAACATTCCTCACCTCATTCCACACATCATTCCACACATCATTCAATATATCATTCCACATATCATTCCACACATCATTCCACACGTCATTCCACACATCATTCCACACATCATTCCACACTGCATTCCACACCTCATTCCATACATCATTCCACACATCATTCCACACATCATTCCAAACATCATTCCTCCTAACATTCCACACATTATTCCAGATATCATTCGACACATCATTCCGCACATCATTCTACACATCATTCCACACATCATTCCACACATTATTCCTCACATCAGTCCATACCTCATTCCACATAACATTCCACACATAATTCCACACATCATTCCACACATCATTCCACAACTCATTCCACACATCATTCCACACATCATTCCACATCATTCCACAACATTCCACACATCATTCCAAACATCATTCCTCACATCAGTCCATACCTCATTCCACACATCATTCCACACATCATTTCACACATCATTCCACACACCTTTGACACATCATTCCACACCTCATTCCACACATCATTCCACACGTCTTTCTACACATCATTCCACACATGATTCCACAAATCATTCCACACATCATTCCACACATCATTCCACACATCATTCCACACGTCATTCCACACATCATTCCAAACATCATTCCTTACATCATTCGACACATCATTCAATACATCATTCCAAACATCATTCCACATTACATTCCACATCATTCCACACCATATTCCACGCATCATTCCACATATCATTCCAAACATCATTATATCCATCATTCCACACATCATTCCACACATCATTCCACACCTCATTCCACGCCTCATTCCACACCTCAATCAACACATCATTCCACGCATCATTCCACGCATCATTCCACGCATCATTCTACACATCATGCCAAACATCATTCCACACTTCATTCCACATCTCATTCCACCCATCATTCCACACTTCATTCCAGTCGTCATTCCACAACATTCCTCAACATTCCACACATCATTCCACACATTATTCCACACATCAATCCACACATCAGTCCACACCTCATTCCACACATCATTCCACACATCATTCCAAAATTCATTCCAAATATCATTCCACACCTCATTCCACATAACATTCCTCACCTCATTCCACACATCATTCCACACATCATTCAATATATCATTCCACATATCATTCCACACATCATTCCACACATCATTCCACAAGCATTCCACACAGCATTGCACATGTAATTCTACACATCATTCCACACCTCATTCCACACATCATTCCACATCTCTTTCCACATATAATTCCACACCTCATTCCACACATCATTCCACACATCATTCCAAACCTCATTCCACAAATCATTCCACAAATCATTCCACACATCATTCCACAAATCATTCCACACATCATTGACACATCATTCCACACCTCATTCCACACATTATTCCATAACATTCCACAAATCATTACACACATCATTCCACACATAATTGACACATCATTCAATACCTCATTCCAGACATCATTCCATAACAATTCACACATCATTCCACACCTCATTCCAAACATCATTCCACACATCATTCCACACCTCATTCCACAAATCATTCCACAAATCATTCCACACATCATTCCACGAATCATTCCACACATCATTCCACACATCATTACACACATCATTGACACATCATTCCACACCTCATTACATACATCATTCCATAACATTCCACACATCATTACACACATTAATCCACGCATCATTCCACACATCATTCCACACATCATTCAATACATCATTCCACACATCATTCCACACATCATTCCACGCATCATTCCACATTTCATTCCACACATCATTCCACACGTCATTCCACACCTCATTCCAAACCTCGTTCCACACATCATTCCACACATCTTTCCACACAACATTCCACACATCATTCCACACATCATTCCACACATCTTTGCAAACTTCATTCCACACATCATTCCACACAGCATTCCATACACCATTCCACATTTCAATCCACTCGTCATTCCATACATCATTCCACACATCATTCCACACATCATTCCACACATCATTCCACACATCATTCCAAACATCATTCCACACTGCATTACACAACTCATTCCACACATCATTCCACACATCATTCAACACATCATTCCACATCATTCCACACATCATCCCACACATCATTCCACACATCATTCCACACATCATTCCACACAGCATTCCACACCTCATTCCAAAAATAAAACCACAACATTCCACACATCATTCCACACATCATTCCAAACATCATTCCACACATTATTCCACACATCATTCCAGATATCATTCGACACATCATTGCACACATCATTCCACACTTCATTCCACATTTCAATCCACTCGTCATTCCACACAGCATTCCACATCCTCACCTCATTCCACACATCAATCCACACATCATTCAATAAATCATTCCACATATCATTCCACACATCATTCCACGCATCATTCCACACAGCATGCCACACATCATTGCACACATCATTCCACACATCATTCCACAAATCATTCCACACATCATTGACACATCATTCCACACCTCATTCCACACATTATTAAGGAGGAGATTAAGGCAATAGTTAGGAAGGACATTAGCTTGGATGATGTGGAATCTATATGGGTAGAGCTGCAGAACACCAAAGGGCAAAAAACGTTAGTGGGAGTTGTGTACAGACCTCCAAACAGTAGTAGTGATGTTGGGGAGGGCATCAAACAGGAAATTAGGGGTGCGTGCAATAAAGGTGCAGCAGTTATAATGGGTGACTTTAATATGCACATAGATTGGGCTAACCAAACTGGAAGCAATACGGTGGAGGAGGATTTTCTGGAGTGCATAAGGGATGGTTTTTTAGACCAATATGTCGAGGAACCAACTAGGGGGGAGGCCATCTTAGACTGGGTGTTATGTAATGAGAAAGGATTAATTAGCAATCTCGTTGTGCGAGGCCCCTTGGGGAAGAGTGACCATAATATGGTGGAATTCTGCATTAGGATGGAGAATGAAACAGTTAACTCAGAGACCATGGTCCAGAACTTAAAGAAGGCTAACTTTGAAGGTATGAGGCGTGAATTGGCTGAGATGGATTGGCGAATGATACTTAAGGGGTTGACTGTGGATGGGCAATGGCAGACATTTAGAGACCGCATGGATGAACTACAACAATTGTACATTCCTGTCTGGCATAGAAATAAAAAAGGGAAGGTGGCTCAACCGTGGCTATCAAGGGAAATCAGGGATAGTATTAAAGCCAAGGAAGTGGCATACAAATTGGCCAGAAATAGCAGCGAACCTGGGGACTGGGAGAAATTTAGAACTCAGCAGAGGAGGACAAAGGGTTTGATTAGGGCAGGGAAAATGGAGTATGAGAAGAAGCTTGCAGGGAACATTAAGACGGATTGCAAAAGTTTCTATAGATATGTAAAGAGAAAAAGGTTAGTAAAGACAAATGTAGGTCCCCTGCAGTCAGAATCAGGGGAAGTCATAACGGGGAACAAAGAAATGGCGGACCAATTGAACAAGTACTTTGGTTCGGTACTCACGAAGGAGGACACGAACAACCTTCCGGTTATAAAAGGGGTCGGGGGGTCTAGTAAGGAGGAGGAACTGAGGGATATCCTTATTAGCCGGGAAATTGTGTTGGGGAAATTGATGGGATTGAAGGCCGATAAATCCCCAGGGCCTGATGGACTGCATCCCAGAGTACTTAAGGAGGTGGCCTTGGAAATAGTGGATGCGTTGACAGTCATTTTCCAACATTCCATTGACTCTGGATCAGTTCCTATGGAGTGGAGGGTAGCCAATGTAACCCCACTTTTTAAAAAAGGAGGGAGAGAGAAAACAGGGAATTATAGACCGGTCAGCCTGACATCGGTAGTGGGTAAAATGATGGAATCAATTATTAAGGATGTCATAGCAGTGCATTTGGAAAGAGGTGACATGATAGGTCCAAGTCAGCATGGATTTGTGAAAGGGAAATCATGCTTGACAAATCTTCTGGAATTTTTTGAGGATGTTTCCAGCAGAGTGGACAAGGGAGAACCAGTTGATGTGGTATATTTGGACTTTCAGAAGGCGTTCGACAAGGTCCCACACAAGAGATTGATGTGCAAAGTTAGAGCACATGGGATTGGGGGTAGTGTACTGACATGGATTGAGAACTGGTTGTCAGACAGGAAGCAAAGAGTAGGAGTAAATGGGTACTTTTCAGAATGGCAGGCAGTGACTAGTGGGGTACCGCAAGGTTCTGCGCTGGGGCCCCAGCTGTTTACACTGTACATTAATGATTTAGATGAGGGGATTAAATGTAGTATCTCCAAATTTGCGGATGACACTAAGTTGGGTGGCAGTGTGAGCTGCGAGGAGGATGCTGTGAGGCTGCAGAGCGACTTGGATAGGTTAGGTGAGTGGGCAAATGCATGGCAGATGAAGTATAATGTGGATAAATGTGAGGTTATCCACTTTGGTGGTAAAAACAGAGAGACAGACTATTATCTGAATGGTGACAGATTAGGAAAAGGGGAGGTGCAAAGAGACCTGGGTGTCATGGTACATCAGTCATTGAAGGTTGGCATGCAGGTGCAGCAGGCGGTTAAGAAAGCAAATGGCATGTTGGCCTTCATAGCAAGGGGATTTGAGTAGAGGGGCAGGGAGGTGTTGCTACAGTTGTACAGGGCATTGGTGAGGCCACACCTGGAGTATTGTGTACAGTTTTGGTCTCCAAACCTGAGGAAGGACATTCTTGCTATTGAGGGAGTGCAGCGAAGGTTCACCAGACTGATTCCCGGGATGGCGGGACTGACCTATCAAGAAAGACTGGATCAACTGGGCTTGTATTCACTGGAGTTCAGAAGAATGAGAGGGGACCTCATAGAAACATATAAAATTCTGACGGGGTTAGACAGGTTAGATGCAGGAAGAATGTTCCCAATGTTGGGGAAGTCCAGAACCAGGGGTCACAGTCTAAGGATAAGGGGTAAGCCATTTAGGACCGAGATGCGGAGGAACTTCTTCACCCAGAGAGTGGTGAACCTGTGGAATTCTCTACCACAGAAAGTTGTTGAGGCCAATTCACTAAATATATTCAAAAAGGAGTTAGATGAGGTCCTTACTGCTAGGGGGATCAAGGGGTATGGCGAGAAAGCAGGAATGGGGTACTGAAGTTGAATGTTCAGCCATGAACTCATTGAATGGCGGTGCAGGCTAGAAGGGCCGAATGGCCTACTCCTGCACCTATTTTCTATGTTTCTATGTTAATCCACGCCTCATTCCAAACATCATTCCACACATCATTCCACACAGCATTCCAAATATCATTCCACACCTCATTCCACACCTCATTCCACACATCATTCCAGACATCATTCCACACGTAATTCCACACATCATTCCGCACCTCATTGCATGCATCATTTCACACATCATTCCACATGTCATTCCACACTTCATTTCACACATCATTTGAACATCATTCCACACAACATTCCAAATATCATCCAAACCTCATTCTACTATCATTCGACACATCATTCCAGACCTCATTCCACACCTCATTCCACACCTCATTCCACACCTCATTCCACATATCATTCCACGCATCATTCCAAACATCATTCCACACGTCATTCCACACAACATTCCACACATCATTCCACAAATCATTCCACACAGCATTCCACAACTCATTCCACACATCATTCCAAACCTCATTCCACAACTCATTCCACACATCATTCCACACAACATTCAACATATCATTCCACAAATCATTCTACACTTCATTCCACATGGCATTCCACACCTCATTCCAAACATCATTCCACACATCATTCCAAACCTCATTCCATACATCATTCCACATATCTTTCCACACCTCATTCCACATATCATTCCACGCATCATTCCACATCTCATTCCACACATCATTCCACACATCATTCCGCACGTCATTCCATACATCATTCCACACATCATTCCACACAGCATTCCACACATCATTCCACACATGATTGCACACAACATTCCACACATCATTCCACACCTCATTCCACACATCATTCCACATCTCTTTCCAAACATAATTCCACACCTCATTCCACACATCATTCCACACATTATTCCAAACCTCATTCCACAAATCATTCCACAAATCATTCCACACATCATTCCACAAATCATTCCACACATCATTGACACATCATTCCACACCTCATTCCACACATTATTCCATAACATTCCACAAATCATTACACACATCATTCCACACATCATTGACACATCATTCCATACCTCATTCCAGACATCATTCCATAACAATTCACACATCATTCCACACCTCATTCCAAACATCATTCCACACATCATTCCACACCTCATTCCACAAATCATTCCACAAATCATTCCACACATCATTCCACGAATCATTCCACACATCATTCCATAACATTCCACACATCATTACACATCTCATTCAACGCATCATTCCACACCTCAATGCACAAATCATTCCACACATCATTCCACACATCATTACACACATCATTGACACATCATTCCACACCTCATTACACACATCATTCCATAACATTCCACACATCATTACACACATTAATCCACACATCATTCCACACATCATTCCATACCTCATTCCACACATCATTCCATAACATTCCACACATCATTACACAAATTATTCCACACATCATTCCACACATCATTCCACAAATCATTCAATACATCATTCCACATATCATTCCACACATCATTTCACACATCAATCCACACATCATGCCACACATCAATCCAAACCTCATTCCAAACATCATTCCACACCTCATTCCACACCTCGTTCCATACATCATTCCACACATCATTCAATACATCATTCCACACATCATTCCACACATCATTCCACGCATCATTCCACATTTCATTCCACACATCATTCCACACAGCATTCCACACATCATTCCACACCTCATTCCAAAAATAAAACCACAACATTCCACACATCATTCCACACATCATTCCACACATCAGTCCATACCTCATTACACACCTCATTCCACACATCATTCCACACATCATTTTACACCTCATTCCACACATCATTTCACACAACATTCCACACATCATTCCAAACATCATTCCACACCTCATTCCACGTAACATTCCACGCATCATTCTACACATCATTCCACACATCATTCCAAACATCATTCCACACATCATTCCACACATCATTCCACACAGCATTCCACACATCATTCCACACCTCATTCCAAAAATCAAACCACAACATTCCACACATCATTGCACACATGATTCCACACATCAGTCCACAACTCATTCCACACCTCATTCCACACATCATTCCACACATCATTTTACACCTCATTCCACACATCATTTCACACATTAATCCACAAATCATTCCAAACGTCCTTCCTCACCTCATTCCACGTAACATTCCACGCATCATTCTACACATCATTCCACACATCATTCCAAACATCATTCCACACATTATTCCACACATTATTCCAGATTTCATTCGACACATCATTGCACACATCATTCCACAATTCATTCCACACATCGTTCCTCACGTCGTTCCACACATCAATCCACACATCATTCAATAAATCATTCCACATATCATTCCACACATCATTCCACGCATCATTCCACACATCATTCCACACATCATTCCTCACAGCATGCCACACATCATTGCACACATCATTACACACATCAATCCACGCCTCATTCCACACATCATTCCACACATCATTCCACACAGCATTCCAAATATCATTCCACACCTCATTCCACACATCATTCCACACATCATTCCACACCTCATTCCACACATCATTCCACACATCATTCCACAACTCATTCCACACATCATTCCACACATCATTCCACACAGTTTTCCACACATCATTCCACACATCATTCCACACTTCATTTCACACATCATTTCACATATCATTCCACACATCATTCCACACATCATTCCACACATCATTCCATACATCATTCCATACCGCATTCCACACCTCATTCCACACATCATTCCACACATCATTCCACACATCATTCCACCTAACATTCCACACATTATTGCAGATAACATTCGACACATCATTCCACACATCATTCCACACATCATTCCACACATCATTCCACAACATTCCACACATCATTCCACACATTATTCCTCACATCAGTCCATACCTCATTCCACGCCTCATTCCACACATCATTCCACACCTCATTCCACAACACATTCCACACTTCATTCCTCACATCATTCCACACATCATTCCAGAACTCATTCCACACATCATTCCACACATCATTCCTCATCATTCCACAACATTCCACACATCATTCCACACATCATTCCTCACATCAGTCCAAACCTCATTCAACACATCATTCCACACATCATTTCACACGTCATTCTACACATCTTTGATACATCATTCCACACCACATTCCACACATCATTCCACACGTCATTCTACACATCATTCCACAAATGATTCCACAAATCATTCCACACATCATTCCACACATCATTCTACACATCATTCCACACATCATTCCACACATCATTCCAAACATCATTCCAAACATCATTGACACATCATTCCACACCTCATTCCGCACATCATTCCACACATCATTCCACACATCATTCGACACATTATTCCAAACACCATTCCACACCTCATTCCACAAATCATTCCACGCATCATTCCACACATCATTCCACACATCATTCCGCACATCATTCCACATATCATTCCACATATCATTCCACACATCTGTCCATCCCTCATTCTACACATCATTCCAGATCTCATTCCACACCTCATTCCACACATCATTGCATACATCATTGCACATATCATTCCACACATCATTCCACACGCCATTCAACACCTCATTCCACGTATCATTCCACAACATTCAACACATATTTCCACACATCAATCCAAACTTCACTCCACCCCTCATTCCACACCTCCTTGAAAACCTCATTACACACATCATTCCACACATCATTCCACACACCATTCCACACCTCATTCCACAAATCATTCCACACATCATTCCAAACATCATTACACGTTACATTCCACATCATTCCTCACCATATTCCACGCATCATTCCACACATCATTCCAAACATTATTACATCCATTATTCCACACATCATTCCACACATCATTCCACACCTCATTTCTCGCCTCATTCCACACCTCAATCCACATATCATTCCACGCATCATTCCACACATCATTCCACACATCATGCCAAAAATCATTCCACACATCATTCCATATATCATTCCACCCATCATTCCACACATCATTCCACACATCATTCCAACCTTCATTCCACACATCAGTCCACACCTCATTCCACACATCATTCCACACATCATTCCACACATCATTCCAACCTTCATTCCAGTCATCATTCCACAACATTCCTCAACATTCCACACATCATTCCACACATTATTCCACACATCATTCCACACATCAGTCCACACCTCATTCCACACATCATTCCACACATCATTCCACACATCATTCCAACCTTCATTCCAAATATCATTCTACACCTCATTCCACATATCATTCCACGCATCATTCCAAATCTCATTCCACACAGCATTTCACACATCAGTCCACACATCATTCCACACCTCATTCCACATATAATTCCACACCTCATTTCACGCATCATTCCACACATCATTCCACACATCATTCCAGAACTCATTCCACACATCATTCCACATCATTCCACAACATTCCACACACCATTCCACACATCATTCCTCACATCAGTCCAAACCTCATTCCACACATCATTCCACACATCATTTCACACCTCATTCCACACATCATTGACACATCATTCCACACCTCATTCCAAACATCATTCCACACGTCATTCTACACATCATTCCACAAATGATTCCGCAAATCATTCCACACATCATTCCACACATCAGTCCATCCCTCATTCCACACGTCATTGAACAACTCATTCCACACATCATTCCACACATCATTCCACACATCATTCCAAACCTCATTCCACACCTCATTCCACACCTCATTCCACACATCATTCCACACATCATTCCACACATCATTCCACACATCATTCCAATTTTAATTCTACATCACATTCCACCTAACATTTCACGCATCATTCCACACATCATTCCAAACATCATTCCACACATCATTCCATATATCATTCCAAATGTCATTCGACACATCATTCCACACATCTTTCCACAATTCATTCCACACATCATTCCTCACCTCATTCCACACATCATTCAATACATCATTCCACATACCATTCCAAACATCATTCCACACATCATTCCACACAACATATCACACATCATTCCACACATCATTCCACACCTCATTCCACACATCATTCAACACATCATTCCACACAACATTCCAAATATCATCCACTCCTCATTCCACATATCATTCCACGCATCATTCCAAATCTCATTCCACACAGCATTTCACACATCAGTCCACACATCATTCCACACCTCATTCCACATATAATTCCACACCTCATTTCACGCATCATTCCACACATCATTCCACACATCATTCCAGAACTCATTCCACACATCATTCCACATCATTCCACAACATTCCACACATCATTCCACACATCATTCCTCACATCAGTCCAAACCTCATTCCACACATCATTCCACACATCATTTCACACGTCTTTCCACACATCATTGACACATCATTCCACACCTCATTCCACACATCATTCCACACGTCATTCTACACATCATTCCACAAATGATTCCACAAATCATTCCACACATCATTCCACACATCATTCTACACATCATTCCACACATCATTCCACACAGCATTCCACACATCATTCCACACCTCATTCAAAAAATCAAACCACAACATTCCACACATCATTCCACACATGATTCCACACATCAGTCCATAACTCATTCTACACCTCATTCCACACATCATTCCACACATCATTTTACACATCATTCCATACATCATTTCACACATCAATCCACAAATCATTCCAAACATCATTCCACACCTCATTCCACGTAACATTCCACGCATCATTCTACACATCATTCCACACATCATTCCAAACATCATTCCACACATTATTCCACACATCATTCCAGATATCATTCGACACATCATTGCACACATCATTCCACAATTCATTCCACACATCATTCCTCACGTCATTCCACACATCAATCCACACATCATTCAATAAATCATTCCACATATCATTCCACACATCATTCCACGCATCATTCCAGACATCATTCCACACATCACTCCACACAGCATGCCACACATCATTGCACACAGCATTCCACACATCAATCCACGCCTCATTCCACACATCATTCCACACATCATTCCACACAGCATTCCAAATATCATTCCACACCTCATTCCACACATAATTCCACACATCATTCCACACCTCATTCCACACATCATTCCACACATCATTCCACAACTCATTCCACACATCATTCCACACATCATTCCACACAGTTTTCCACACATCATTCCACACATCATTCCACACTTCATTCCACACATCATTCCACATATCATTCCACACATCATTCCACACATCATTCCACACATCATTCCACACATCATTCCATACCGCATTCCACACCTCATTCCACACATCAATCCACACATCATTCCACACATCATTCCACCTAACATTCCACACATTATTGCAGATATCATTCGACACATCATTCCACACATCATTCCACACATCATTCCACACATCATTCCACAACATTCCACACATCATTCCACACATTATTCCTCACATCAGTCCATACCTCATTCCACATAACATTCCACACATCATTCCACACCTCATAAAACAACACATTCCACACTTCATTCCACACATCATTCCACACATCATTCCAGAACTCATTCCACACATCATTCCACACATCATTCCACATCATTCCACAACATTCCACACATCATTCCACACATCATTCCTCACATCAGTCCAAACCTCATTCAACACATCATTCCACACATCATTTCACACGTCATTCCACACATCATTGACACATCATTCCACACCTCATTCTACACATCATTCCACACGTCATTCTACATATCATTCCATAAATGATTCCACAAATCATTCCACACATCATTCCACACATCATTCTACGCATCATTCCACACATCATTCCACACATCATTACAAACATCATTCCAAACATCATTGACACATCATTCCACACCTCATTCCGCACATCATTCCACACATCATTCCACACATCATTCGACACATTATTCAAAACACCATTCCACACCTCATTCCACAAATCATTCCACGCATCATTCCACACATCATTCCACACATCATTCCGCACATCATTCCACATATCATTCCACATATCATTCCACACATCAGTCCATCCCTCATTCCACACCTCATTCCAGACCTCATTCCACACCTCATTCCACACATCATTGCATACATCATTGCACATATCATTCCACACATCATTCCACACGCCATTCCACACCTCATTCCACGTATCATTCCACAACATTCAACACATAATTCCACACATCAATCCAAACTTCACCCCACCCCTCATTCCACACCTCCTTGAAGACCTCATTCCACAAATCATTCCACACATCATTCCAAACATCATTACACATTACATTCCACATCATTCCTCACCATATTCCACGCATCATTCCACACATCATTCCAAACATCATTAAATCCATCATTCCACACATCATTCCACACATCATTCCACACCTCATTTTTCGCCTCATTCCACACCTCAATCCACATATCATTCCACGCATCATTCCACACATCATTCCAAACATCATTAAATCCATCATTCCACACATCATTCCACACATTATTCCACGCATCATTCCACACATCAGTCCACACCTCATTCCACACATCATTCCACACATCATTCCACACATCATTCCAACCTTCATTCCAAATATCATTCTACACCTCATTCCACATAACATTCCACACATCATTCCACACATCATTCCACACTTCATTTCACACACCATTCCTCACCTCATTCCACACATAATTCCACACAATATTCAATACATCATTCCACATATCATTCCACACATCATTCCACACATCATTCCACAAGCATTCCACACAGCATTGCACACATCGTTCCACACATCATTCCACACCGCATTTCACACATCATTCCACACATCATTGCACACATCATTCCACACAGCATTCCAAATATCTTTCCACACCTCATTCCACATATCATTCCACGCATCATTCCACATCTCATTCCACTATCATTCCACACATCATTCCGCACGTCATTCCATACATCATTCCACACATCATTCCACACAGCATTCCACACATCATTCCACACAGCATTCCACACATCATTCCATCCCTCATTCCACACATCATTGAACAACTCATTCCACACATCATGCCACACATCATGCCACACATCATTCCACACATCAGTCCATCCCTCATTCCACACGTCATTGAACAACTCATTCCACACATCATTCCACACATCATTCCACACATCATTCCAAACCTCATTCCACACCTCATTCCACACCTCATTCCACACATCATTCCAATTTTCATTCTACATCACATTCCACATAACATTTCACGCATCATTCCACACATCATTCCAAACATCATTCCACACATCATTCCATATATCATTCCAAAAGTCATTCGACACATCATTCCACACATCTTTCCACAATTCATTCCACACATCATTCCTCACCTCATTCCACAGATCATTCAATACATCATTCCACATACCATTCCAAACATCATTCCACACATCATTCCACACAACATATCACACATCATTCCACACATCATTCCACACCTCATTCCACACATCATTCAACACGTCATTCCACACAACATTCCAAATATCATCCACTCCTCATTCCACATATCATTCCACGCATCATTCCAAATCTCATTCCACACAGCATTTCACACATAAGTCCCCACATCATTCCACACCTCATTCCACATATAATTCCACACCTCATGTCACGCATCATTCCACACATCATTCCACACATTATTCCACACATCATTCCAAATATCATACCACACCTCATTCCACACCTCATTCCACATCTCATTCCACACATCAATCCACACCTCATTCCACAACATTCCACTCTTCACTCCACACATCGGTCCATACCTCATTCTTCACCTCATTCCACACATCATTCCACACATCATTCCAAACATCATTCCACATTACATTTCTCATCATTTCACACCATATTCCACGCATCATTCCACACATCATTCCAAACATCATTACATCCATCATTCCACACATCATTCCACATATCATTCCACACCTCATTCCACGCCTCATTCTACACCTCAATCCACACATCATTCCACGCATCATTCCACGCATCATTCCACACATCATGCCAAACATCATTCCACACATCATTCCACACATCATTCCACCCATCATTCCACACTTCATTCCAGTCATCATTGCACAACATTCCTCAACATTCCACACATCATTTCACACATTATTCCACATATCATTCCACACATCAGTCCACACCTCATTTCACACATCATTCCACACCTCATTCCACACATCATTCAAAACTTCATTCCCAATATCATTCCACACCTCATTCCACATAACATTCCTCACCTCATTCCACACATCATTCCACACATCATTCAATATATCATTCCACATATCATTCCACACATCATTCCACACGTCATTCCACACATCATTCCACACATCATTCCACACTGCATTCCACACCTCATTCCATACATCATTCCACACATCATTCCACACATCATTCCAAACATCATTCCTCCTAACATTCCACACATTATTCCAGATATCATTCGACACATCATTCCGCACATCATTCTACACATCATTCCACACATCATTCCACACATTATTCCTCACATCAGTCCATACCTCATTCCACATAACATTCCACACATAATTCCACACATCATTCCAAACATCATTCCACAACTCATTCCACACATCATTCCACACATCATTCCACATCATTCCACAACATTCCACACATCATTCCAAACATCATTCCTCACATCAGTCCATACCTCATTCCACACATCATTCCACACATCATTTCACACATCATTCCACACACCTTTGACACATCATTCCACACCTCATTCCACACATCATTCCACACGTCATTCTACACATCATTCCACACATGATTCCACAAATCATTCCACACATCATTCCACACATCATTCCACACATCATTCCACACGTCATTCCACACATCATTCCAAACATCATTCCTTACATCATTCGACACATCATTCAATACATCATTCCAAACATCATTCCACATTACATTCCACATCATTCCACACCATATTCCACGCATCATTCCACATATCATTCCAAACATCATTATATCCATCATTCCACACATCATTCCACACATCATTCCACACCTCATTCCACGCCTCATTCCACACCTCAATCAACACATCATTCCACGCATCATTCCACGCATCATTCCACGCATCATTCTACACATCATGCCAAACATCATTCCACACATCATTCCACATCTCATTCCACCCATCATTCCACACTTCATTCCAGTCGTCATTCCACAACATTCCTCAACATTCCACACATCATTCCACACATTATTCCACACATCAATCCACACATCAGTCCACACCTCATTCCACACATCATTCCACACATCATTCCAAAATTCATTCCAAATATCATTCCACACCTCATTCCACATAACATTCCTCACCTCATTCCACACATCATTCCACACATCATTCAATATATCATTCCACATATCATTCCACACATCATTCCACACATCATTCCACAAGCATTCCACACAGCATTGCACATGTAATTCTACACATCATTCCACACCTCATTCCACACATCATTCCACATCTCTTTCCACATATAATTCCACACCTCATTCCACACATCATTCCACACATCATTCCAAACCTCATTCCACAAATCATTCCACAAATCATTCCACACAGCATTCCACAAATCATTCCACACATCATTGACACATCATTCCACACCTCATTCCACACATTATTCCATAACATTCCACAAATCATTACACACATCATTCCACACATAATTGACACATCATTCAATACCTCATTCCAGACATCATTCCATAACAATTCACACATCATTCCACACCTCATTCCAAACATCATTCCACACATCATTCCACACCTCATTCCACAAATCATTCCACAAATCATTCCACACATCATTCCACGAATCATTCCACACATCATTCCACACATCATTACACACATCATTGACACATCATTCCACACCTCATTACACACATCATTCCATAACATTCCACACATCATTACACACATTAATCCACGCATCATTCCACACATCATTCCACACATCATTCAATACATCATTCCACACATCATTCCACACATCATTCCACGCATCATTCCACATTTCATTCCACACATCATTCCACACGTCATTCCACACCTCATTCCAAACCTCGTTCCACACATCATTCCACACATCTTTCCACACAACATTCCACACATCATTCCACACATCATTCCACACATCTTTGCAAACTTCATTCCACACATCATTCCACACAGCATTCCATACACCATTCCACATTTCAATCCACTCGTCATTCCATACATCATTCCACACATCATTCCACACATCATTCCACACATCATTCCACACATCATTCCAAACATCATTCCACACTGCATTACACAACTCATTCCACACATCATTCCACACATCATTCAACACATCATTCCACATCATTCCACACATCATCCCACACATCATTCCACACATCATTCCACACATCATTCCACACAGCATTCCACACCTCATTCCAAAAATAAAACCACAACATTCCACACATCATTCCACACATCATTCCAAACATCATTCCACACATTATTCCACACATCATTCCAGATATCATTCGACACATCATTGCACACATCATTCCACACTTCATTCCACATTTCAATCCACTCGTCATTCCACACAGCATTCCACATCCTCACCTCATTCCACACATCAATCCACACATCATTCAATAAATCATTCCACATATCATTCCACACATCATTCCACGCATCATTCCACACAGCATGCCACACATCATTGCACACATCATTCCACACATCATTCCACAAATCATTCCACACATCATTGACACATCATTCCACACCTCATTCCACACATTATTAAGGAGGAGATTAAGGCAATAGTTCGGAAGGACATTAGCTTGGATGATGTGGAATCTATATGGGTAGAGCTGCAGAACACCAAAGGGCAAAAAACGTTAGTGGGAGTTGTGTACAGACCTCCAAACAGTAGTAGTGATGTTGGGGAGGGCATGAAACAGGAAATTAGGGGTGCGTGCAATAAAGGTGCAGCAGTTATAATGGGTGACTTTAATATGCACATAGATTGGGCTAACCAAACTGGAAGCAATACGGTGGAGGAGGATTTTCTGGAGTGCATAAGGGATGGTTTTTTAGACCAATATGTCGAGGAACCAACTAGGGGGGAGGCCATCTTAGACTGGGTGTTATGTAATGAGAAAGGATTAATTAGCAATCTCGTTGTGCGAGGCCCCTTGGGGAAGAGTGACCATAATATGGTGGAATTCTGCATTAGGATGGAGAATGAAACAGTTAACTCAGAGACCATGGTCCAGAACTTAAAGAAGGCTAACTTTGAAGGTATGAGGCGTGAATTGGCTGAGATGGATTGGCGAATGATACTTAAGGGGTTGACTGTGGATGGGCAATGGCAGACATTTAGAGACCGCATGGATGAACTACAACAATTGTACATTCCTGTCTGGCATAGAAATAAAAAAGGGAAGGTGGCTCAACCGTGGCTATCAAGGGAAATCAGGGATAGTATTAAAGCCAAGGAAGTGGCATACAAATTGGCCAGAAATAGCAGCGAACCTGGGGACTGGGAGAAATTTAGAACTCAGCAGAGGAGGACAAAGGGTTTGATTAGGGCAGGGAAAATGGAGTATGAGAAGAAGCTTGCAGGGAACATTAAGACGGATTGCAAAAGTTTCTATAGATATGTAAAGAGAAAAAGGTTAGTAAAGACAAATGTAGGTCCCCTGCAGTCAGAATCAGGGGAAGTCATAACGGGGAACAAAGAAATGGCGGACCAATTGAACAAGTACTTTGGTTCGGTATTCACGAAGGAGGACACGAACAACCTTCCGGTTATAAAAGGGGTCGGGGGGTCTAGTAAGGAGGAGGAACTGAGGGATATCCTTATTAGCCGGGAAATTGTGTTGGGGAAATTGATGGGATTGAAGGCCGATAAATCCCCAGGGCCTGATGGACTGCATCCCAGAGTACTTAAGGAGGTGGCCTTGGAAATAGTGGATGCGTTGACAGTCATTTTCCAACATTCCATTGATTCTGGATCAGTTCCTATGGAGTGGAGGGTAGCCAATGTAACCCCACTTTTTAAAAAAGGAGAGAGAGAGAAAACAGGGAATTATAGACCGGTCAGCCTGACATCGGTAGTGGGTAAAATGATGGAATCAATTATTAAGGATGTCATAGCAGTGCATTTGGAAAGAGGTGACATGATAGGTCCAAGTCAGCATGGATTTGTGAAAGGGAAATCATGCTTGACAAATCTTCTGGAATTTTTTGAGGATGTTTCCAGCAGAGTGGACAAGGGAGAACCAGTTGATGTGGTATATTTGGACTTTCAGAAGGCGTTCGACAAGGTCCCACACAAGAGATTGATGTGCAAAGTTAGAGCACATGGGATTGGGGGTAGTGTACTGACATGGATTGAGAACTGGTTGTCAGACAGGAAGCAAAGAGTAGGAGTAAATGGGTACTTTTCAGAATGGCAGGCAGTGACTAGTGGGGTACCGCAAGGTTCTGTGCTGGGGCCCCAGCTGTTTACACTGTACATTAATGATTTAGATGAGGGGATTAAATGTAGTATCTCCAAATTTGCAGATGACACTAAGTTGGGTGGCAGTGTGAGCTGCGAGGAGGATGCTGTGAGGCTGCAGAGCGACTTGGATAGGTTAGGTGAGTGGGCAAATGCATGGCAGATGAAGTATAATGTGGATAAATGTGAGGTTATCTACTTTGGTGGTAAAAACAGAGAGACAGACTATTATCTGAATGGTGACAGATTAGGAAAAGGGGAGGTGCAAAGAGACCTGGGTGTCATGGTACATCAGTCATTGAAGGTTGGCATGCAGGTGCAGCAGGCGGTTAAGAAAGCAAATGGCATGTTGGCCTTCATTGCAAGGGGATTTGAGTAGAGGGGCAGGGAGGTGTTGCTACAGTTGTACAGGGCATTGGTGAGGCCACACCTGGAGTATTGTGTACAGTTTTGGTCTCCAAACCTGAGGAAGGACATTCTTGCTATTGAGGGAGTGCAGCGAAGGTTCACCAGACTGATTCCCGGGATGGCGGGACTGACCTATCAAGAAAGACTGGATCAACTGGGCTTGTATTCACTGGAGTTCAGAAGAATGAGAGGGGACATCATAGAAACATATAACATTCTGACGGGGTTAGACAGGTTAGATGCAGGAAGAATGTTCCCAATGTTGGGGAAGTCCAGAACCAGGGGTCACAGTCTAAGGATAAGGGGTAAGCCATTTAGGACCGAGATGCGGAGGAACTTCTTCACCCAGAGAGTGGTGAACCTGTGGAATTCTCTACCACAGAAAGTTGTTGAGGCCAATTCACTAAATATATTCAAAAAGGAGTTAGATGAGGTCCTTACTGCTAGGGGGATCAAGGGGTATGGCGAGAAAGCAGGAATGGGGTACTGAAGTTGAATGTTCAGCCATGAACTCATTGAATGGCGGTGCAGGCTAGAAGGGCCGAATGGCCTACTCCTGCACCTATTTTCTATGTTTCTATGTTAATCCACGCCTCATTCCAAACATCATTCCACACATCATTCCACACAGCATTCCAAATATCATTCCACACCTCATTCCACACCTCATTCCACACATCATTCCAGACATCATTCCACACGTAATTCCACACATCATTCCGCACCTCATTGCATGCATCATTTCACACATCATTCCACATGTCATTCCACACTTCATTTCACACATCATTTGAACATCATTCCACACAACATTCCAAATATCATCCAAACCTCATTCTACCATCATTCGACACATCATTCCAGACCTCATTCCACACCTCATTCCACACCTCATTCCACACCTCATTCCACATATCATTCCACGCATCATTCCAAACATCATTCCACACGTCATTCCACACAACATTCCACACATCATTCCACAAATCATTCCACACAGCATTCCACAACTCATTCCACACATCATTCCAAACCTCATTCCACAACTCATTCCACACATCATTCCACACAACATTCAACATATCATTCCACAAATCATTCTACACTTCATTCCACATGGCATTCCACACCTCATTCCAAACATCATTCCACACATCATTCCAAACCTCATTCCATACATCATTCCACATATCTTTCCACACCTCATTCCACATATCATTCCACGCATCATTCCACATCTCATTCCACACATCATTCCACACATCATTCCGCACGTCATTCCATACATCATTCCACACATCATTCCACACAGCATTCCACACATCATTCCACACATGATTGCACACAACATTCCACACATCATTCCACACCTCATTCCACACATCATTCCACATCTCTTTCCACACATAATTCCACACCTCATTCCACACATCATTCCACACATCATTCCAAACCTCATTCCACAAATCATTCCACAAATCATTCCACACATCATTCCACAAATCATTCCACACATCATTGACACATCATTCCACACCTCATTCCACACATTATTCCATAACATTCCACAAATCATTACACACATCATTCCACACATCATTGACACATCATTCCATACCTCATACCAGACATCATTCCATAACAATTCACACATCATTCCACACCTCATTCCAAACATCATTCCACACATCATTCCACACCTCATTCCACAAATCATTCCACAAATCATTCCACACATCATTCCACGAATCATTCCACACATCATTCCATAACATTCCACACATCATTACACATCTCATTCAACGCATCATTCCACACCTCAATGCACAAATCATTCCACACATCATTCCACACATCATTACACACATCATTGACACATCATTCCACACCTCATTACACACATCATTCCATAACATTCCACACATCATTACACACATTAATCCACACATCATTCCACACATCATTCCATACCTCATTCCACACATCATTCCATAACATTCCACACATCATTACACAAATTATCCCACACATCATTCCACACATCATTCCACAAATCATTCAATACATCATTCCACATATCATTCCACACATCATTTCACACATCAATCCACACATCATGCCACACATCAATCCAAACCTCATTCCAAACATCATTCCACACCTCATTCCACACCTCGTTCCATACATCATTCCACACATCATTCAATACATCATTCCACACATCATTCCACACATCATTCCACGCATCATTCCACATTTCATTCCACACATCATTCCACACGTCGTTCCACACCTCATTCCAAACCTCGTTCCACACATCATTCCACACATCTTTCCACACAACATTCCACACATCATTCCACACATCATTCCACACATCTTTGCAAACTTAATTCCACACATCATTCCACACAGCATTCCATACACCATTCCACATTTCAATCCACTCGTCATTCCATACATCATTCCATACATCATTCCACACATCATTCCACACATCATTCCAAACATCATTCCACACTGCATTACACAACTCATTCCACACATCATTCCACACATCATTCAACACATCATTCCACATCATTCCACACATCATCCCACACATCATTCCACTCCTCATTCCACATCTCATTCCACACATCATTCCACACATCATTCCACACATCATTCCACACAGCATTCCACACATCATTCCACACCTCATTCCAAAAATAAAACCACAACATTCCACACATCATTCCACACATCAATCCACACATCAGTCCATACCTCATTACACACCTCATTCCACACATCATTCCACACATCATTTTACACCTCATTCCACGCATCATTCTACACATCATTCCACACATCATTCCAAACATCATTCCACACGTTATTCCACACATCATTCCAGATATCATTCGACACATCATTGCACACATCATTCCACACTTCATTCCACACATCATTCCTCACCTCATTCCACACATCAATCCACACATCATTCAATAAAACATTCCACATATCATTCCACACATCATTCCACGCATCATTCCACACATCATTCCACACATCATTCCACACAGCATGCCACACATCATTGCACACATCATTCCACACATCAATCCACGCCTCATTCCAAACATCATTCCGCACTTCATTCCACACAGCATTCCAAATATCATTCCACACCTCATTCCACACCTCATTTCACACATCATACCACATGTCATTCCACACTTCATTTCACACATCATTTGAACATCATTCCACACAACATTCCAAATATCATCCAAACCTCATTCTACTATCATTCGACACATCATTCCAGACCTCATTCCACACCTCATTCCACACCTCATTCCACACCTCATTCCACATATCATTCCACGCATCATTCCAAACATCATTCCACACGTCATTCCACACAACATTCCACACATCATTCCACAAATCATTCCACACAGCATTCCACAACTCATTCCACACATCATTCCAAACCTCATTCCACAACTCATTCCACACATCATTCCACACAACATTCAACATATCATTCCACAAATCATTCTACACTTCATTCCACTAGGCATTCCACACCTCATTCCAAACATCATTCCACACATCATTCTAAACCTCATTCCAAACATCATTCCACATATCATTCCACGCATCATTCCAAACATCATTCCACACGTCATTCCACACGACATTCTGCACATCATTCCACACATGATTCGACAACTCTTTCCACACCTCATTCCACACCTCATTCCAAATATCAGTCCAAACATCATTCCACACCAAATACCACACCTCATTGCACAGATAATTCCAAACATCATTACATACATCATTCCACACATCATTCCACACAACATTCCAAACATCATTCCACACATCATTCCACACATTATTCCACACAAGATTCCACAAATCATTCCACACATCGTTCCACACATCTTTGACACATCATTCCATACCTCATTCCACACATCATTCCATAACATTCCACACATCATTACACAAATTATTCCACACATCATTCCACACATCATTCCACAAATCATTCAATACATCATTCCACATATCATTCCACACATCATTTCACACATCAATCCACACATCATGCCACACATCAATCCAAACCTCATTCCAAACATCATTCCACACCTCATTCCACAACTCGTTCCATACATCATTCCACACATCATTCAATACATCATTCCACACATCATTCCACACATCATTCCACGCATCATTGCACATTTCATTCCACACATCATTCCACACGTCATTCCACACCTCATTCCAAACCTCGTTCCACACATCATTCCACACATCTTTCCACACAACATTCCACACATCATTCCACACATCATTCCACACATCTTTGCAAACTTAATTCCACACATCATTCCACACAGCATTCCATACACCATTCCACATTTCAATCCACTCGTCATTCCATACATCATTCCATACATCATTCCACACATCATTCCACACATCATTCCACACATCATTCCAAACATCATTCCACACTGCATTACACAACTCATTCCACACATCATTCCACACATCATTCAACACATCATTCCACATCATTCCACACATCATCCCACACATCATTCCACTTCTCATTCCACATCTCATTCCACACATCATTCCACACATCATTCCACACATCATTTCACACAGCATTCCACACATCACTCCACACCTCATTCCAAAAATAAAACCACAACATTCCACACATCATTCCACACATCAATCCACACATCAGTCCATACCTCATTACACACCTCATTCCACACATCATTCCACACATCATTTTACACCTCATTCCACACATCATTTCACACATCATTCCACACATCATTCCAAACATCATTCCACACCTCATTCCACGTAACATTCCACGCATCATTCTACACATCATTCCACACATCATTCCAAACATCATTCCACACGTTATTCCACACATCATTCCAGATATCATTCGACACATCATTGCACACATCATTCCACACTTCATTCCACACATCATTCCTCACCTCATTCCACACATCAATCCACACATCATTCAATAAAACATTCCACATATCATTCCACACATCATTCCACGCATCATTCCACACATCATTCCACACATCATTCCACACAGCATGCCACACATCATTGCACACATCATTCCACACATCAATCCACGCCTCATTCCAAACATCATTCCGCACATCATTGCACACAGCATTCCAAATATCATTCCACACCTCATTCCACACCTCATTTTACACATCATACCACATGTCATTCCACACTTCATTTCACACATCATTTGAACATCATTCCACACAACATTCCAAATATCATCCAAACCTCATTCTACTATCATTCGACACATCATTCCAGACCTCATTCCACACCTCATTCCACACCTCATTCCACACCTCATTCCACATATCATTCCACGCATCATTCCAAACATCATTCCACACGTCATTCCACACAACATTCCACACATCATTCCACAAATCATTCCACACAGCATTCCACAACTCATTCCACACATCATTCCAAACCTCATTCCACAACTCATTCCACACATCATTCCACACAACATTCAACATATCATTCCACAAATCATTCTACACTTCATTCCACTAGGCATTCCACACCTCATTCCAAACATCATTCCACACATCATTCTAAACCTCATTCCAAACATCATTCCACATATCATTCCACGCATCATTCCAAACATCATTCCACACTTCATTCCACACGACATTCTACACATCATTCCACACATGATTCGACAACTCTTTCCACACCTCATTCCACACCTCATTCCAAATATCAGTCCAAACATCATTCCACACCAAATACCACACCTCATTGCACAGATAATTCCAAACATCATTACATACATCATTCCACAAATCTTCCACACATCATTCCACACATCATTCCAAACATCATTCCACAACTCATTCCACACATCATTCCACACATCATTCCACACAGCTTTCCACACATCATTCCACACATCATTCCACACTTCATTCCACACATCATTCCACACATCATTCCACACATCATTCCATACATCATTCCTCACATCATTCCAAACATCATTCCACCTAACATTCCACACATTATTACAGATATCATTCGACACATCATTCCACACATCATTCCAGACATCATTCCAGATATCATTCCACAACATTCCACACATCATTCCACACATTATTCCTCACATCAGTCCATAACTCATTCCACATAACATTCCACACATCATTCCACACCTCATTCCACAACTCATTCCACACATCATTCCACACATCATTCCACACATCATTCCTCACATCAGTCAATACCTCATTCCACACCTCATTCCACACATCATTCCACACATCATTCCACACATTACTGACACATCATTCCACACCTCATTCCACACATCATTCCACACGTTATTCTATACATCATTCCACACATGATTCCACAACTCATTCCACACATGATTCCACACATCATTCCACACATCATTCCACACATCATTCCAGACATCATTCCAAACATCATTCCATACATCATTCGACACTTCATTCAATACATCATTCCTCATATCATTCCACACAACATGCCACGCATCATTCCACAACTCATTCCACCCATCATTCCACACATCAATCCACACATCATTCCACAATATTCCACAACATTCCACACATCATTCCACACATCATTCCACACATCAGTCCATACCTCATTCCACACCTCATTCCACACCTCATTCCACACTTCATTCCACACATCATTCCAAACATCATTCCAAACATCATTCCACACCTCATTCCACATAACACTCCACACATCATTCCACACTTCATTTCACACATCATTCCTCACCTCATTCCACACATCATTCCACACATCATTCCACACATCATTCCGCACATCATTCCACACGGCATTCCACACATCATTCCATACATCATTCCAAACCGCATTTCACACACCATTCCACACATCATTGCACACATCATTCCATACATCATTCGACACTTCATTCAATACATCATTCCTCATATCATTCCACACAACATGCCACGCATCATTCCACAACTCATTCCACCCATCATTCCACACATCAATCCACACATCATTCCACAATATTCCACAACATTCCACACATCATTCCACACATCATTCCACACATCAGTCCATACCTCATTCCACACCTCATTCCACACCCCATTCCACACTTCATTCCACACATCATTCCAAACATCATTCCAAACATCATTCCACACCTCATTCCACATAACACTCCACACATCATTCCACACCTCATTCCACATATCATTCCACGCATCATTCCACATCTCATTCCACACATCATTCCACACATCATTCCACACCTCAATCCACACATCATTCCGCAAGTCATTCCACACATCATTCCACACATCTTTGACACATCATTCCATACCTCATTCCACACATCATTCCATTACATTCCACACATCATTCCTCACATCAATCCACACATCATGCCACACATTGTTCCTCACATCATTCCAAACATCATTCCACACCTCAATCCACACCTCATTCCACACCTCATTCCACACCTCATTCCACACATCAATCCACACCTCATTCCACACCTCATTCCACACCTCATTCCACCCATCATTCCACACATCATTCCACAACATTCCACAACATTCCACCCATCATTCCACACATCATTCCACACATCAGTCCATACCTCATTCCACACCTCATTCCACACCTCATTCCACACCTCATTCCACACATCATTCCACACATCATTCCACACATCATTCCAAACATCATTCCAAACATCATTCCACACCTCATTCCACATAACACTCCACACATCATTCCACACTTCATTTCACACATCATTTCTCACCTCATTCCACACATCATTCCACACATCATTCCACACATCATTCCACACATCATTCCACACGGCATTCCACACATCATTCCATACATCATTCCACACCGCATTCCACACACAATTCCACACATCTTTGCACACATCATTCCACACATCATTCCGCAAGTCATTCCATACATCATTCCACACACCATTCCACACAGCATTCCACACATCATTCCACACAGCATTCCACACATCATTGCACACAACATTCCACACATCATTGCACACCTCATTCCACACATCATTCCACATCTCTTTCCACAAATCATTCCACACATCTTTCTACACATCATTCAACACATCATTCCACACATCATTCCACACATCATTCCATAACATTCCACACATCATTACACACATCATTCCACACGTCATTCCACACATCATTCCACACATCATTGACACATCATTCCACACCTCATTACACACATCATTCCATAACATTTCACACATCATTACACACATCAATCCACACATCATTCCAAACATCATTCCACACATCATTCCACACATTATTCCACACATCATTCCACAAATCATTCCACACATCATTCCACACATCTTTGACACATCATTCCACACCTCATTCCACACATCATTCCATAACATTCCACACAACATTACACACATCAATCCACACATCATTCCGCACATCATTCCACATATCATTCCAAACATCATTCCACACATCATTCCACAAATCATTCAATACCTCATTCCACATATCATCCTACACCTCATTCCACACATCAATCCACACATCATGCCACACATCAATCCACACATCATTCCAAACATCATTCCACACCTCATTCCACACCTCGTTCTGTACATCATTCCGCACATCATTCAATACATCATTCCACACAGCATTCCACACATCATTCCACGCATCATTCCAGATTTCATTCCACACATCATTCCACACGTCATTCCACACCTCATTCCACACCTCGTTCCACACAAAATTCCACACATCTTTCCACACAACATTCCACACATCATTCCACACATCATTCTATACATCTTTGCAAACTTCATTCCACACATCATTCCACACAGCATTCCATACATCATTACACATTTCAATCCACTCGTCATTCCATACATCATTCCACACATCATTCCACAACTCATTCCACACATCATTCCACACCTCATTGCACTCCTCATTTTACACATCATTCAACACATCATTCCACACTTCATTCTACACATCATTCCAAACATCATTCCACACCTCATTCCACACATCATTCCACAAATCATTCCACACCTCATTCCACAACTCATTCACACATCATTCCATACATCAATCCACACATCATTCCTCATATGATTCCACACATCATCCCACACATCATTCCAAATATCATTCCACACATCATTCCACTCCTAATTCCACACATCATTCCACACATAATTCCAAACAACATTTCATATATCATTCCACACAGCATTCCACACATCATTACCACACATCATTCCACCCATCATTCCAAACATCATTCCTGGTAACATTCCACACATAATTCCACACATCATTCCAGATATCATTCGACACACCATTAACACATAATTCCAGAAAGCATTCGACACGTCATTCCGCACATCATTCCACACATCACTCCAGATATCATTCAACACATCAGTCCATACCTCATTCCACATTACATTCCACACATCATTCCACACCTCATTCCACAACTCATTCCACACTTCATTCCACACATCATTCCACACTTCATTCCAAATATCATTGACACATCATTCCACACCTCATTCCACACATCATTCCACACATCATTCTACACATCATTCCACACATGATTCCACAACTCATTCCACAACTCATTCCACACTTCATTCCACACATCATTCCACACTTCATTCCAAACATCATTGACACATCATTCCACACCTCATTCCACACATCATTCCACACATCATTCCGCACATCATTCCGCACATCATTCCACACTATATTCCACACCTCATTCCACACATAATTTGAAACATCATTACATATGTCATTCCACCGATCATTCCACACATCATTCCACACATCATTCCAAACATCATTCCACACCTCATTCCACACATCATTCCACACATCATTGCACACATCATTCCAAACATCATTCCACACATCATTCCACAAAAAATTCCCCACCTCAATTAAACACCTCATTCCACACATCATTCGACGCATCATTCCAAACCTCATTCCACAACACATTCCACAAATCATTCCACAATTCATTGCACAATTCATTCCACGCAATATTCCACACATAATTCCACATATAATTCCACGCATCATTCCACACATAATTCCACACAACATTCCACACATCATTCCAGACCTCATTCCACACATCATACCACACCTCATTCCACACAACATTCCACACATCATTCCAGACCTCATTCCAAACATCATATTCCACACCTCATTCCACACATCATTCCACATATCATTCCAAACATAATTCAACGCATCATTCCACAATAAATTCCACACCTCATTCCACAACTCATTCCCACATCATTCCTAACATCATTCCTAACATCATTCCACACATCATTTCTCATATGACACATCATTCCCTCCTCATTCCACACATCATTCCACACACCAGTACACACATCATTCCACACATCATTCCACACATCATTCCAAACCTCATTCCACAACTCATTCCACAACACATTCCACAACTCATTCCACACATCATTCCACACATCATTTCACACATCATTCCACATATTATTCCACACATCATTCCACACAATATTCCACACCTCATTCCACACATAATTCCAGAAAGCATTCGACACATCATTCCGCACATCATTCCACACATCATTCCAGATATCATTCGACACATCATTCCACACATCATTCCATACATCATTCAACAACATTCCACACTTCATTCCACACATCATTCCTCACATCAGTCCATACCTCATTCCACATAACATTCCACACATCATTCCAGATATCATTCCACACATCATTCCACACATCATTCCACACATCATTCCACACATCATTCCACACGTCATTCTACACATCATTCCACACATGATTCCACAACATCATTCCACAACATTCCACATATCATTCGACACATCATTCCACACATCAGTCCATACCTCATTCCACACCTCAACCAACACATCATTCCACACATAATTCCACACATCATTCCACACATCATTCCTCACCTCATTCCACACATCATTCCACACATCATTCAATTCATCATTCCACATATCATTCCACACATCATTCCGCACATCATTCCACACATCATTCCACAACTCATTCCACACATCATTCCACACATCATTCCAAACATCATTCCACACAACCTTCCACACATCATTCCACACATCATTCCACACCATATTCAAAACCTCATTCCACACACAATTCCAAACATCATTCCTCACCTCATTCCACACATCATTCCACACATCATTCAATTCATCATTCCACATATCATTCCACACATCATTCCGCACATCATTCCACACATCATTCCACAACTCATTCCACACATCATTCCACACATCATTCCAAACATCATTCCACACAACCTTCCACACATCATTCCACACATCATTCCACACCTCATTCCACAACTCATTCCACAACACATTCCACAACTCATTCCCCACATCATTCCACACATCATTTCACACATCATTCCACATATTATTCCACACATCATTCCACACAATATTCACATCTCATTCCACACATAATTCCACACATCATTCCACACAATATTCCACACCTCATTCCACACATAATTCCAGAAAGCATTCGACACATCATTCCGCACATCATTCCACACATCATTCCAGATATCATTCGACACATCATTCCACACATCATTCCACACATCATTCAACAACATTCCACACTTCATTCCACACATCATTCCTCACATCAGTCCATACCTCATTCCACATAACATTCCACACATCATTCCAGATATCATTCGACACATCATTCCACACATCATTCCACACATCATTCCCGATATCATTCGACACTTCATTCCACACATCATTCCACAACTCATTCCCCACATCATTCCACACATCATTTCACACATCATTCCACATATTATTCCACACATCATTCCACACAATATTCCACACCTCATTCCACACATAATTCCACACATCATTCCACACAATATTCCACACCTCATTCCACACATAATTCCAGAAAGCATTCAACACATCATTCCGCACGTCATTCCACACATCATTCCAGATATCATTCGACACATCATTCCACACATCATTCCACAAATCATTCAACAACATTCCACACTTCATTCCACACATCATTCCTCACATCAGTCCATACCTCATTCCACATAACATTCCACACATCATTCCAGATATCATTCGACACATCATTCCACACATCATTCCACACATCATTCCAGATATCATTCGACACTTCATTCCACACATCATTCCACATATCATTCCACACATCATTCCACAACATTCCACATATCATTCCACACATCATTCCACACATCAGTCCATACCTAATTCCACCCCTCAATCAACACATCATTCCACACGTAATTCCACACATCATTCCACACATCATTCCTCACCTCATTCCACACATCATTCCACACATTATTCAATTCATCATTCCACATATCATTCCACACATCATTCTACACATGAGTCCACATATCATTCCACACAGCATTCCACACTTCATAGCACGCATCAATCCACACATGATTCCACACCTCATTGCTCACATCATTCCACACATCATTCCACACATCATTCCACACCACATTCCAAACCTCATTCCACACATAATTCCAAACATCATTGCATACATCATTCCACACATCATACCACACATCATTCCACACATCATTCCACACCTCATTCCACACATCATTCCACATATCATTCCAAACATAATTCAACGCATCATTCCACAATAAATTCCACACCTCATTCTACAACTCATTCCCACATCATTCCTAACATCATTCCTAACATCATTCCACACATCATTTCTCATATGACACATCATTCCCTCCTCATTCCACACATCATTCCACACACCAGTACACACATCATTCCACACATCATTCCACACATCATTCCAAACCTCATTCCACAACTCATTCCACAACACATTCCACAACTCATTCCACACATCATTCCACACATCATTTCACACATCATTCCACATATTATTCCACACATCATTCCACACAATATTCCACACCTCATTCCACACATAATTCCAGAAAGCATTCGACACATCATTCCGCACATCATTCCACACATCATTCCAGATATCATTCGACACATCATTCCACACATCATTCCATACATCATTCAACAACATTCCACACTTCATTCCACACATCATTCCTCACATCAGTCCATACCTCATTCCACATAACATTCCACACATCATTCCAGATATCATTCCACACATCATTCCACACATCATTCCACACATCATTCCACACATCATTCCACACGTCATTCTACACATCATTCCACACATGATTCCACAACATCATTCCACAACATTCCACATATCATTCGACACATCATTCCACACATCAGTCCATACCTCATTCCACACCTCAACCAACACATCATTCCACACATAATTCCACACATCATTCCACACATCATTCCTCACCTCATTCCACACATCATTCCACACATCATTCAATTCATCATTCCACATATCATTCCACACATCATTCCGCACATCATTCCACACATCATTCCACAACTCATTCCACACATCATTCCACACATCATTCCAAACATCATTCCACACAACCTTCCACACATCATTCCACACATCATGCCACACCATATTCAAAACCTCATTCCACACACAATTCCAAACATCATTACATACATCATTCCACACATCATTCCACACATCATTCCACACATCATTCCACACCTCATTCCACAACTCATTCCACAACACATTCCACAACTCATTCCCCACATCATTCCACACATCATTTCACACATCATTCCACATATTATTCCACACATCATTTCACACAATATTCCACATCTCATTCCACACATAATTCCACACATCATTCCACACAATATTCCACACCTCATTCCACACATAATTCCAGAAAGCATTCGACACATCATTCCGCACATCATTCCACACGTCATTCCAGATATCATTCGACACATCATTCCACACATCATTCCACACATCATTCAACAACATTCCACACTTCATTCCACACATCATTCCTCACATCAGTCCATACCTCATTCCACATAACATTCCACACATCATTCCAGATATCATTCGACACATCATTCCACACATCATTCCACACATCATTCCCGATATCATTCGACACTTCATTCCACACATCATTCCACAACTCATTCCCCACATCATTCCACACATCATTTCACACATCATTCCACATATTATTCCACACATCATTCCACACAATATTCCACACCTCATCCCACAAATAATTCCACACATCATTCCACACAATATTCCACACCTCATTCCACACATAATTCCAGAAAGCATTCGACACATCATTCCGCACATCATTCCACACATCATTCCAGATATCATTCGACACATCATTCCACACATCATTCCACAAATCATTCAACAACATTCCACACTTCATTCCACACATCATTCCTCACATCAGTCCATACCTCATTCCACATAACATTCCACACATCATTCCAGATATCATTCGACACATCATTCCACATATCATTCCACACATCATTCCAGATATCATTCGACACTTCATTCCACACATCATTCCACATATCATTCCACACATCATTCCACAACATTCCACATATCATTCCACACATCATTCCACACATCAGTCCTTACCTCATTCCACACCTCAATCAACACATCATTCCACACATAATTCCACACATCATTCCACACATCATTCCTCACCTCATTCCACACATCATTCCACACATCATTCAATTCATCATTCCACATATCATTCCACACAGCATTCCACGCATCATTGCACATAACATTCAACACATCATTCCATACATCATTCCACACGTCATTCCACACATCATTCCACACATCATTCCACACCACATTCCAAACCTCATTCCACACATAATTCCAAACATCATTGCATACATCATTCCACACATCATCCCACACATCATTCCACACATCATTCCACACCTCATTCCACACATCATTCCAAACCTCATTCCACAACTCATTCCACACATCATTCCACACAACATTCAACACATCATTCCACACATCATTCTACACTTCATTCCACATGTCATTCCACACCTCATTCCACATATCATTCCACATATCATTCCAAACCTCATTCCACACATCATTCCACAACATTCCACACATCATTCCACACATGATTCCACAACTCATTCCACACATCATTCCACACATCATTCCACACCTCATTCCACATATCATTCCACACATCATTCCACACCATATTCCACACCTCATTCCACACATCTTTCCAAACATCATTACATACATCATTCCACACATCATTCCAAACATCATTCCACACATAATTCCACACATCATTCCATACCTCATTCCACACAGCATTCCACACCTCATTCCACAACTCATTCCACATATCATTCCACACATCATTCAACACATCATTCCACACATCATTCTACCCTTCATTCTGCACCTCATTCCACACATCATTCCACACAAAATTCCACACATCAGTCCATATAGCATTCCACACCTCATTGCACATATCATTCCACACATCATTCCACACATGATTCCACACATCATTCCAAACATCATTCCAAACTTCATTGCACATAACTTTCGACACATCATTCCACGCATCATTCCACACATCATTCCACACATCATTCCACACATCATTCCACACATCAGTCCATACCTCATTCCACACCTCATTCCACATATCATTCCACACATCATTCCACCAATCATTCCTCACATCATTCCACACATTATTCCACACTTCATTCCACACATCATTCCAAACATCATTCCATACCTCATTCCGCACATCATTCCACACCTCATTCCACAACTTATTCCACACATCATTCCACACATCATTCCACAATTCATTCAACACTTCATTCCACACATCTTTCCACACATAATTCCACACATCATTACACACATCAGTCCATACCGCATTCCACACCTCATTCCACACATCATTTCACACATCATTCCACACAAGATTCCACACATCATTCCAAACATCATTCCACACCTCATTCCACATAACATTCCACACATCATTCCACGCATCATTCCACACATAATTCCAACAAGATTCCACACATCATTCTAAACATCAATTCACACCACATATCACATAACATTTCAGACATCATTCCACACCTCATTCCACATATCATTCCACACAGCATTCCACACATCATTCCATATAACATTCCACACGTCATTCCATGCATCATTCCACACGTCATTCCACACATCATTCCAAACATAATTCCAGATATCATTTGACACATCATTCCACAACTCATTTCATACATCATTCCACACGTCATTCTACACATCATTCCACACATCATTCCACACATCATTCCACACATCATTCCACACCATATTCCACACCTCATTCCACACATCATTCCACGCATCATTCCACAAATCATTCCACACATCAGTCCACACAACATTCCAAACATCATTCCACACAACATTCCACACATCAATCCATCTCTCATTCCACATACCATTCCACACATCATTCCACACATCATTCCACACAACATTCCACACATCATTGCACACATCATTCCACACCTCATTCCACACCTCATTCCACACATCATTCAACATATCATTCCACACAACATTCCAAATATCATCCAATCCTCATTGCACATATCATTCCACGCATCATTCGACATCTCATTCCACACATCATTCCACACATCATTCCACACATCATTCAACAACCCCATTCCACATACCATTCCACACCTCATTCCACACATCATTCCACACATCATTCCAATCATCAGTCCCTACCTCATTCCACACCTCATTCCACACTTCATTCCAAACATCATTCCACACATCATTCCACATATCAGTCCACACATCATTCCAAACATCATTCCACCTCACATTCCGCATAACATTCCACGCATCATTCCACACATCATTCCAAACATCATTCCACACATCATTCCATGCATCATTCCGTGCATCATTCCACACATCATTCCACGCATCTTTCCACACTTCATTCCACACATCATTCCTCACCTCATTCCACACATCATTCCACACATCATTCCACACATCATTCCACACCTCATGCCACACCTCATTCCACACAACATTCCAAATATCATTCCACGCATCATTCCACACATCATTCCACACCTCATTCTACAACTCATTCCACACCTCATTCCACATCTCATTCCACACCTCATTCCACCCATCATTCCACACATCATTCAGCAACATTCCACAACATTCCATACATCATTTCACACATCATTCTACACATCATTCCAAACATCATTCCACATCACATTCCACGTCATTCCACACATCATGCCACAGATCATTCCACACATCATTCCACACGTCATTCCAAACATCATTCTATACATCATTCCACACCTCATTCCACACATCATTCCACGCATCATTCCACACATCATTCCACGCATCATTCCACATATCATTCCACACATCATTCGACACATTATTCCATCCCTCATTCCCCACCTCATTCCACACCTCATTCCACACTACATTGATTGGATCATTGCACATATCATTCCACACATCATTCCACACAACATTCCACACCTCATTCCAAATATCATTCCACAACATCCATCACATCATTCCACACAACAATCCACACATCATTCCATCCCTCATTCCACACGTCATTGAACAACTCATTCCACACATCATTCCACACATCATTCCACACACCATTCCACACCTCATTCCACACATCATTTCACACATCATTCCACACATCAGTCCAAACATCATTCCACACATTATTCCACATATCATTCCACACATCATTCGACACATCATTCCATCCCTCATTCCACACACCATTCCACACCTCATTCCACATATCATTCCACAACATTCAACACATCATTCCACACCTCATTCCACACATCATTCCACATATCGTTCCACACATCATTCCACACATCATTCCACACATCATTCCAAACATCATTCCACATCACATTCCACATAACATTCCACGCATCATTCCACACATCATTCCAAACATCATTCCACACATCATTCCATACATCATTCCAGATGTCATTCGACAAATCATTCCACACATCTTTCCACACTTCATTCCACAGATCATTCCTCACCTCATCCCACACATCATTCAATACATCATTCCACATACCATTCCACACATCATTCCACATAACATTCCACACCTCATTCCACACATCATTCCAGACATCATTCAACACATCATTCCACACAACATTCCAAATATCATCCACTCCTCATTCCACACCTCAATCCACATATCATTCCACGCATCATTCAACACATCATTCCAGCCATCATTCCACACGTCATTTCACACATCATTCCACAACATTCCTCAACATTCCACACATCATTCCACACTTCATTCCACACATCAGTCCATACCTCATTCCATACCTCATTCCACACCTCATTCCACACATCATTCCACACATCATTTAACACATCATTCCAAACATCATTCCACACCTCATCCACATAACATTCCACACATCATTCCACACATCATTCCACACTTTATTTCACACATCATTCCTCACCTCATTCCACACATCATTCCACACATCATTCAATACATCATTCCACATATCATTGCAAACATCATTCCACACATCATTGCACACATCATTCCACACATCATTCCACACTGCATTCCACACATCATTCTACACATCATTCCACACACCATTCCAAACATCATTCCACATCGCATTCCACAACGCATTCCACACCTTATTCCACACATCATTCCGCACGTCATTCCACACATCATTCCACACAGCATTCCACACATCATTCCATCCCTCATTACACACGTCATTGAAAAACTCATTCCAAACATCTTGCCACGCATCATTCCACACACCACTCCACACCTCATTCCACACATCATTCCACACATCATTCCACACATCAGTCCATCCCTCATTCCACACGTCATTACACACATCATTCCAACTTTCATTCCACACATCATTCCGCACATCATTCCAAACATCATTCCACATCACATTCCACATAACATTCCACGCATCATTCCACACATCATTCCAAACATCATTCCACACATCATTCCATACATTATTCCAGATGTCATTCGGCACATCATTCCACACATCTTTCCACACTTCATTCCACACCATCATTCCTCACCTCATTCCACACATCATTCAATACATCATTCCACATACCATTCCGCACATCATTCCACACATCATTCCACACATCATTCCACACAACATTCCACAAATAATTACACACATCATTCTACACATCATTCCACACCTCATGCCACACATCATTCATCACATCATTCCATACAACATTCCAAATATCATCCACTCCTCATTCCACATATCATTCCACATCTCATTCCACACATCTTTCCACATCTCATTCCACACCTCATTCCACACATCATTCGACACTTCATTTCACAAATCATTCCAAACATTATTCCACACCTCATTCCACATAACATTCCACACCTCATTCCACACATCATTCCACACTTCATTTCACAAATCATTCCTCACCTCATTCCACACATCATTCCACACATCATTCAATAAATCATTCCACAAGCATTCCACACATCATTCCACACATCATTCAATACATCATTCCACACCGCTTACCACGCATCATTCCACACATCATTCCACACAGCATTCCAAGTAACATTCCACACCTCATTCCACATATCATTCCAAGCATCATTCCACATCTCATTCCACACATCATTCCACATATCAATCCATCTCTCATTCCACACATCATTGAAAATCTCATTCCACACATCATGCCACACATCATGCCACAAACCATTCCACACCTCATTCCACACCTCATTCCACACATCATTCCACACATCATTTCATACATCAGTCCATACCTCATTCCACACCTCATTCCACACATCATTCCACGCATCATTCCACAAATCATTCCACACATCAGTCCACACAACATTCCAAACATCATTCCACACAACATTCCACACATCAATCCATCTCTCATTCCACATACCATTCCACACATCATTCCACACATCATTCCACACAACATTCCACACATCATTGCACACATCATTCCACACCTCATTCCACACCTCATTCCACACATCATTCAACACATCATTCCACACAACATTCCAAATATCATCCAATCCTCATTGCACATATCATTCCACGCATCATTCGACATCTCATTCCACACATCATTCCACACATCATTCCACACATCATTCAACAACCCCATTCCACATACCATTCCACACCTCATTCCACACATCATTCCACACATCATTCCAATCATCAGTCCATACCTCATTCCACACCTCATTCCACACTTCATTCCAAACATCATTCCACACATCATTCCACATATCAGTCCACACATCATTCCAAACATCATTCCACCTCACATTCCGCATAACATTCCACGCATCATTCCACACATCATTCCAAACATCATTCCACACATCATTCCATGCATCATTCCGTGCATCATTCCACACATCATTCCACGCATCTTTCCACACTTCATTCCACACATCATTCCTCACCTCATTCCACACATCATTCCACACATCATTCCACACATCATTCCACACCTCATGCATCACCTCATTCCACACATCATTCCAAATATCATTCCACGCATCATTCCACACACCATTCCACACCTCATTCTACAACTCATTCCACACCTCATTCCACATCTCATTCCACACCTCATTCCACCCATCATTCCACACATCATTCAGCAACATTCCACAACATTCCATACATCATTTCACACATCATTCTACACATCATTCCAAACATCATTCCACATCACATTCCACGTCATTCCACACATCATGCTACAGATCATTCCACACATCATTCCACACGTCATTCCAAACATCATTCTATACATCATTCCACACCTCATTCCACACATCATTCCACGCATCATTCCACACATCATTCCACGCATCATTCCACATATCATTCCACACATCATTCGACACATTATTCCATCCCTCATTCCCCACCTCATTCCACACCTCATTCCACACTACATTGATTGGATCATTGCACATATCATTCCACACATCATTCCACACACCATTCCACACCTCATTCCAAATATCATTCCACAACATCCATCACATCATTCCACACAACAATCCACACATCATTCCATCCCTCATTCCACACGTCATTGAACAACTCATTCCACACATCATTCCACACATCATTCCACACACCATTCCACACCTCATTCGACACATCATTTCACACATCATTCCACACATCAGTCCAAACATCATTCCACACATTATTCCACATATCATTCCACACATCATTCGACACATCATTCCATCCCTCATTCCACACACCATTCCACACCTCATTCCACATATCATTCCACAACATTCAACACATCATTCCACACCTCATTCCACACATCATTCCACATATCGTTCCACACATCATTCCACACATCATTCCACACATCATTCCAAACATCATTCCACATCACATTCCACATAACATTCCACGCATCATTCCACACATCATTCCAAACATCATTCCACACATCATTCCATACATCATTCCAGATGTCATTCGACAAATCATTCCACACATCTTTCCACACTTCATTCCACAGATCATTCCTCACCTCATCCCACACATCATTCAATACATCATTCCACATACCATTCCACACATCATTCAACATAACATTCCACACCTCATTCCACACATCATTCCAGACATCATTCAACACATCATTCCACACAACATTCCAAATATCATCCACTCCTCATTCCACACCTCAATCCACATATCATTCCACGCATCATTCAACACATCATTCCAGCCATCATTCCACACGTCATTCCATACATCATTCCACAACATTCCTCAACATTCCACACATCATTCCACACTTCATTCCACACATCAGTCCATACCTCATTCCATACCTCATTCCACACCTCATTCCACACATCATTCCACACATCATTTCACACATCATTCCTCACCTCATTCCACACATCATTCCACACATCATTCAATACATCATTCCACATATCATTGCAAACATCATTCCACACATCATTGCACACATCATTCCACACATCATTCCACACTGCATTCCACACATCATTCTACACATCATTCCACACATCATTCCAAACATCATTCCACATCGCATTCCACAACGCATTCCACACCTTATTCCACACATCATTCCGCACGTCATTCCACACATCATTCCACACAGCATTCCACACATCATTCCATCCCTCATTACACACGTCATTGAAAAACTCATTCCAAACATCTTGCCACGCATCATTCCACACACCACTCCACACCTCATTCCACACATCATTCCACACATCATTCCACACATCAGTCCATCCCTCATTCCACACGTCATTACACACATCATTCCAACTTTCATTCCACACATCATTCCGCACATCATTCCAAACATCATTCCACATCACATTCCACATAACATTCCACGCATCATTCCACACATCATTCCAAACATCATTCCACACATCATTCCATACATTATTCCAGATGTCATTCGGCACATCATTCCACACATCTTTCCACACTTCATTCCACACCATCATTCCTCACCTCATTCCACACATCATTCAATACATCATTCCACATACCATTCCGCACATCATTCCACACATCATTCCACACATCATTCCACACAACATTCCACAAATCATTACACACATCATTCTACACATCATTCCACACCTCATGCCACACATCATTCATCACATCATTCCACACAACATTCCAAATATCATCCACTCCTCATTCCACATATCATTCCACATCTCATTCCACACATCTTTCCACACATCATTCAACAACCTCATTCCACATACCAATCCAAACCTCATTCCACTTATCATTCCACACATCATTCCACACATCAGTCCATACCTCATTTCACACCTCATTCCACACCTCATTCCACACATCATTCCACACATCATTGCACACATCATTCCACAAATCATTCCACACCGCATTCCACACATCATTCCACACATCATTCCACACATCATTCCAAATATCATTCCACACCTCATTCCACATATCATTCCACGAATCATTCCACATCTCATTCCACACATCAGTCCACACCTCATTCCACAGCTCATTCCACACATCATTCCGCACGTCATTCCAAACATCATGCCACACATCATTCCACACACCATTCCACACCTCATTCCACACATCATTCCACACATCTTTCCACACTTCATTCCACACAGCATTCCTCACCTCATTCCACTTCATTCCACACATCATTCCACACCATATTCCACGCATCATTCCACACATCGTTCCACACATCATTCCAAACATCATTCCACAACTCATTACACACTTCATTCCACACATCATTCCAAACATTATTCCACACCTCATTACACATAACATTCCACACCTCATTCCACACATCATTCCACACTTCATTTCACACATCATTCCTCACATCATTCCAAACATCATTCCACACATCATTCAATACATCATTCCACAAGAATTCCACACATCATTGCAAACATCATTCCACACATCATTCCACACCGCTTACCACGCAGCATCCCACACATCATTCCACACAGCATTCCAAGTAACATTCCACACCTCATTCCACATATCATTCCAAGCATCATTCCACATCTCATTCCACACATCATTCCACACATCATTCCACACATCATTCCATACATCAATCCATCTCTCATTCCACACGTCATAGAAAATTACATTCCACACATCATGCCACACATCATGCCACAAACCATTCCACACCTCATTCCACACCTCATTCCAGACATCATTCCACACATCATTTCACACATCAGTCCACACAACATTCCACACATCATTCCACACAACATTCCACACATTAATCAATCTCTCATTCCACATACCATTCCACACGTCATTCCACACATCATTCCACACAACATTCCACACATCATTGCACACATCATTCCACACCTCATTCCACACATCATTCCACATCATTCAACACATCATTCCACACAACATTCCAAATATCATCCAATCCTCATTCCACATATCATTCCACGCATCATTCGACACCTCATTCCACACATCATTCCACACATCATTCCACACATCATTCAACAACCCCATTCCACATACCATTCCACACCTCATTCCACACATCATTCCACACATAATTCCAATCATCAGTCCATACCTCATTCCACACCTCATTCCACACTTCATTCTACACATCATTCCACACATCATTCCACATATCATTCCACACATCATTCCAAACATCATTCCACACATCATTCCATACATCATTCCGTGCAGCATTCCACACATCATTCCACGCATCTTTCCACACTTCATTCCACACATCATTCCTCACCTCTTTCCACACATCATTCCACACATCATTCCACACATCATTCCACACCTCATTCCACACCTCATTCCACACATCATTCCAAATATCATTCCACGCATCATTCCACACATCATTCCACACATTATTCTAAACATCATTCCACACATCATTCCACACATCATAACAAACATCATTCCACACCTCATTCGATACATCATTCCAGATGTCATTCCACACATCATTCCACACATCATTGCACACATCATTCCACACCTCATTCCACAACATTCCACATATTATTCCACACATCATTCCACACTTTATTCCACACATCATTCCCCAGATCATTCCACACATCATTTCAAACATCATTCCACATCATATTCCACATCATTCCACACATCATTCCACACCATATTCCACGCATCATTTCACACATCATTCCAAACATCATTACATACATCATTCCACACATCATTCCACACAGCATGTCACACATAATTCCACACATCATTCCACACAGCATGTCACACATCATTCCACACATCATTCCACACCTCATTGCACACCTCATTCCACACCTCATTCCAAATATCATTCCACGCATCATTCCACGCATCATTCCACACATCATTCCACATTTCGTTCCACACCTCATTCCACACCTCATTCCACACGTCATTCCACACCTCATTCCGCAACTCATTCCACCCATCATTCCAAAAAGCATTCCACACATAATTCCACACAGCATTCCATACCTCATTCAACATCTGATCCTAACACCTCATTTCACATATCATTCCACACATCATTCCACACATCATTCCACACATCATTGCACACATCATTCCACACCTCATTCCACAACATTCCACATATCATTCCACACGTCATTCCACACATCATTCCACACCTCATTCCACAACATTCCAAGCATCATTCCACATCACATTCCACATAACATTCCACGCATCATTCCACACATCATTCCAAACATCATTCCACACATCAGTCCATACATCATTCCACACCTCATTCCACACATCATACTACACATCATTCCACACATCATTCCACATCACATTCCACATAACATTCCACGCATCATTCCACACATCATTCCAAACATCATTCCACACATCAGTCCATACATCATTCCACACCTCATTCCACACAACATTCTACACATCATTCCACACATCATTCCACACATCATTCCACACAATATTCCAAGCTTCATTCCACATCACATTCCACATAACATTCCACGCATCATTCCACACCTCATTCCACACATCATTCCACGCATCATTCCACACATCATTCTACACATCATTCCACACATCATTCCACACAACATTCCAAGCATCATTCCATATCACATTCCACATAACATTCCACGGATCATTACAAACATCATTCCAAACATCATTCCACACATCATTCCATACATCATTCCACACAACATTCCACACATCATTGACACATCATTGCATACCTCATTCCAAACATCATTCCACATACCATTCCACACCTCATTCCACACATCATTCCACACATCATTCCACACATCAGTCCATACTTCATTCCACACCTCATTCCACACTTCATTCCACACATCATTCCACACAATATTCCAAGCTTCATTCCACATCACATTCCACATAACATTCCACGCATCATTCCACACCTCATTCCACACATCATTCCACGCATCATTCCACACATCATTCTACACATCATTCCACACATCATTCCACACAACATTCCAAGCATCATTCCATATCACATTCCACATAACATTCCACGGATCATTACAAACATCATTCCAAACATCATTCCACACATCATTCCATACATCATTCCACACAACATTCCACACATCATTGACACATCATTGCATACTTCATTCCAAACATTATTCCACATCCCATTCCACACATCATTCTACACATCATTCCACACATCATTCCACACATCATTCCACACAACATTCCAAGCATCATTCCATATCACATTCCACATAACATTCCACGGATCATTCCACACATCATTCCACACATCATTCTACACATCTTTCCACACTTCATTCCACACATCATTTCTCACCTCATTCCACACATCATTCAATACATCATTCCACATATCATTCCACACATTATTCCACACATCATTCCACACAACATTCCACACATCATTGCACACAACATACACACCTCATTCCACACCTCATTCCACACATCATTCAACACATCATTCCACACAACATTCCAAATATCATCCACTCCTCATTCCACATATCATTCCACGCATCATTCCACATCTCATTCCATACATCTTTCCACACTTCATTCCACACATCATTCAACAACCTCATTCCACATACCATTCCACACCTCATTCCACACATCATTCCACACATCATTCCACACATCAGTCCATACTTCATTCCACACCTCATTCCACACTTCATTCCACACATCATTCCACACATCATTCCACACATCAGTCCATACTTCATTCCACACCTCATTCCACACTTCATTCCACACATCATTCCACACATCATTCCACATATCAGTCCACACATTATTCCAAATATCATTCCACATCACATTCCACATAACATTTCACGCATCATTCCACACATCATTCCAAACATCATTCCACGCATCATTCCATGCATCATTCCACACATCATTCCACGCATCTTTCCACACTTCATTCCACACATCATTCCTCACCTCATTCCACTCATCATTCCACACATCATTCCACACATCATTTCAAACATCATTCCAAACATCATTCCAAATCACATTCCACACATCATTCCACACCATATTCACGCATCATTCCAAACATAATTACATACATCATTCCACACATCATTCCACACATCATTGCACACAACATTCCAAGCATCATTCCACATCACATTCCACATAACATTCCACGCATCATTCCACACATCATTCCAAACATCATTCCAGATGTCATTCGACACATCATTCTACACATCTTTTCACACTTCATTCCACACATCATTCCTCACCTCATTCCACACATCATTCAATACATCATTGCACATACCATTCCACACATTATTCCACACATCATTCCACACAACATTCCACACATCATTGCACACATCATTCCACACCTCATTCCACACCTCCTCCACACGTCATTCAACACATCATTCCACACAACATTCCAAATATCATCCATTCCTCATTCCACACCTCATTCCACCCATCATTCCACATATCAATCAACAACATTCCGCAACATTCCACACATCATTCCACACTTCATTCCACACATCAGTCCATACCTCATTCCACACCTCATTCCTCACATCATTCCACACATCATTCCAAACATCATTCCACATCACATTCCACATCATTCCACACATCATTTCACACCATATTCCACGCATCATTCCACACATCATTCCAAACATCATTCAACACATCATTCCACACATCATTCCACACAGCATGTCACACATCATTCCACACATCATTCCACACAGCATGTCACACATCATTCCACTCATCATTCCGCACCTCATTCCACACCTCATTCCACACCTCATACCAAATATCATTCCACGCTTCATTCCACACATCATTCCACCCGTCATTCCACACAGCATTCCACACATAATTCCACACATCATTCCATACCTCATTCCACATCTGATACAACACCTCATTCCACACATCATTGCAAACATCATTCCACACATCATTCCACACATCATTCCCCACATCATTCCACACCTCATTCCACAACATTCCACACATCATTCCAAACATCAATCCACACATCATTCCACACATTAGACCACACCTCATTCCACACCTCATTCCACCCATCATTCCACACATCATTCCACACATCATTCCACAACATTCTTCAACATTCCACACATCATTCCACACATCATTCCACACATCAGTCCATACCTCATTCCACACCTCATTCCCCACATCATTCCACACATCATTCCAAACATCATTCAACATCACATTCCACATCATTCCACACATTATTCCACACCATATTCCACCTATCATTCCACACATCATTCGAAACGTCATTCCACACATCATTCCACACATCATTCCACACAGCATGTCACACATCATTCCACCATTCCACACAGCATGTCACACATAATTCCATTCATCATTCCACACCTCATTCCACACCTCATGCCACACCTCATTCCAAATATCATTCCACGCATCATTCCACATGTCATTCCACACATCATTCCACACATCATTCCACACATCATTCCACACATCAATCCATCTCTCATTCCACACGTCATTGAAAATCTCATTCCACACCTCATGCCACACATCATGCCACAAACTATTCAACACCTCATTCCACACCTCATTCCACACATCATTCCACACATCATTTCACACATCAGTCCACACGTCATTCCACACATCAGTCCACAAAACATTCCAAACATCATTCCACACAACATTCCACACATCAATACAAATCTCATTCCACATACCATTCCACACGTCATTCCACACAACATTCCACACAACATTCCACACATCATTGCACACATCATTCCACACCTCATTCCACACATCATTCCACACATCATTCAACACATCATTCCACACAACATTCCAAATACCATCCAATCCTCATTCCACATATCATTCCACGCATCATTCGACATCTCATTCCACACATCATTCCACACATCATTCCACACATCATTCAACAACCCCATTCCACATACCATTCCACACCTCATTCCACACATCATTCCACACATAATTCAAATCATCAGTCCATACCTCATTCCACTCCTCATTCCACACTTCATTCTACACATCATTCCACACATCATTCCACATATCATTCCACACATCATTCCAAACATCATTCCACACATCATTCCATACATCATTCCGTGCATCATTCCACACATCATTCCACGCATCTTTCCACACTTCATTCCACACATCATTCCTCACCGCCTTCCACAGATCATTCCACACATCATTCCACACATCATCCACACCTCATTCCACACCTCATTCCACACATCATTCCAAATATCATTCCACGCATCATTCCACACATCATTCCACACCTCATTCTACAACTCATTCCACACCTCATTCCACACCTCATTCCACACCTCATTCCACCCATCATTCCAAACATCATTCAGCAACATTCCACAACATTCCATACATCATTCCACACTTCATTTCACACATCAGTCCATACCACATTCCACACCTCATTCCACACATCATACCACACATCATTCCAAATATCATTCCACATCACATTCCACGTCATTCCACACATCATTCCACACCATATTCCACGCATCATTCCACACATCATTCCAAACATCATTACATACATCATTCCACACATCATTCTACACATCATTCCACACATCATTCCACATATCATTCCACACATTATTCCAAACATCATTCCACACATCATTCCACACATCATAACAAACATCATTCCACACCTCATTCCATACATCATTCCAGATGTCATTCGACACATCATTCCACACATCATTGCACACATCATTCCACACCTCATTCCACAACATTCCACATATTATTCCACACATCATTCCACACTTTATTCCACACATCATTCCACAGATCATTCCACACATCATTCCAAACATCATTCCACATCATATTCCACATCATTCCACACATCATTCCACACAATATTCCACGCATCATTTCACACATCATTCCAAACATCATTACATACATCATTCCACACATCATTCCACACAGCATGTCACACATCATTGCACACATCATTCCACACAGCATGTCACACATCATTCCACACATCATTCCACACCTCATTGCACACCTCATTCCACACCTCATTCCAAATATCATTCCACGCATCATTCCACACATCATTCCACACATCATTCCACATTTCATTCCACACCTCATTCCACACGTCATTCCACACCTCATTCCGCAACTCATTCCACCCATCATTCCAAAAAGCATTCCACACATAATTCCACACATCATTCCATACCTCATTCCACATCTGATCCAACACCTCATTCCACATATCATTCCACACATCATTCCACACATCATTCCACACATCATTGCACACATCATTCCACACCTCATTCCACAACATTCCACATATCATTCCACACGTCATTCCACACATCATTCCACACCTCATTCCACACCTCATTCCACTCATCATTCCACACATCATTCCACAACATTCCTCAACATTCCACACATCATTCCACACTTCATTTCACACATCATTCCTCACCTCATTCCACACCTCATTCCACCCATCATTCCACACATCATTCCACACATCATTCCACAACATTCCTCAACATTCCACACATCATTCCACACTTCATTTCACACATCATTCCTCACCTCATTCCACACATCATTCCACACATCATTCCACACATCATTCCATAAGCATTCCACACATCATTTCACACATTATTCCACACATCATTCCCCAGCGCATTCCACACATCATTCCACACAGCATTCCAAATATCATTCCAAACCTCATTCCACATATCATTCCACGCATCATTCCACATCTCATTCCACACATCATTCCACACATCATTCCGCACGTCATTCCATACATCATTCCACACATCATTCCACACATCATTCTACACATCATTCCACACATCATTCCATACATCATTCCACACAGCATTCCAAGCATCATTCCACATCACATTCCACATAACATTCCACGCATCATTCCACACATCATTCCAAACATCATTCCACACATCAGTCCATACATCATTCCACACCTCATTCCACACATCATATTACACATCATTCCACACATCATTCCACATCACATTCCACATAACATTCCACGCATCATTCCACACCTCATTCCACACAACATTCTACACATCATTCCACACATCATTCCACACATCATTCCACACAACATTCCAAGCTTCATTCCACATCACATTCCACATAACATTCCACGCATCATTCCACACCTCATTCCACACATCATTCCACACATCATTCCACACATCATTCTACACATCATTCCACACATCATTCCACACATCATTCCACACAACATTCCAAGCTTCATTCCACATCACATTCCACATAACATTCCACGCATCATTCCAAACATCATTCCACACATCATTCCATACATCATTCCAGATGTCATTCGACACATCATTCCACACATCTTTCCACACTTCATTCCACACATCATTCCTCACCTCATTCCACACATCATTCAATACATCATTCCACATACCATTCCACACATTATTCCACACATCATTCCACACAACATTGCACACATCATTGTACACAACATCCACACCTCATTCCACACCTCATTCCACACATCATTCAACACATCATTCCACACAACATTCCAAATATCATCCATTCCTCATTCCACATATCATTCCACGCATCATTCCACATCTCATTCCATACATCATTCCACACTTCATTCCACACATCATTCAACAACCTCATTCCACATACCATTCCACACCTCATTCCACACATCGTTCCACACATCATTCCACACATCAGTCCATACTTCATTCCACACCTCATTCCACACTTCATTCCACACATCATTCCACACATCATTCCACACATCAGTCCACACATAATTCCACACCTCATTCCACATATCATTCCACACCTCATTCCACGCATCATTCCACACATCATTCCACACCTCATTCCACACCTCATTCCACACCTCATTCCACACCTCATTCCACACCTCATTCCTCACATCATTCCACACATCATTCCACAACATTCCACACTTTATTCCACACATCAGTCCATACCTCATTCTTCACTTCATTCCACACATCATTCCACACATCATTCCAAACATCATTCCACACATCACTTACACATCATTCCACACCTCATTCCACACATCATTCCATAACATTCCACACATAATTACACACATCATTCCACACATCATTGAAACATCATTCCATACCTCATTCCAAACATCATTCCACACATCATTCCACACGTCATTCCATACTTCATTCAACACATCATTCCACACATCATTGACACATCATTCCATACCTCATTCCAAACATCATTCCACACATTATTCCACACGTCATTCCATACATCATTCAACACATCATTCCACACATCATTGACACATCATTGCATACCTCATTCCACACCTCATTCCACATATCATTCCACGCATCATTCCACATCTAATTCCACACATCATTCCACACATCATTCCGCACGTCATTCCATACATCATTCCACACATCATTCCACACAGTATTCCACACATCATTCCACACAGCATTCCACACATCATTGCACACAACATTCCACACATCATTCCACACCTCATTCCACATTTCATTTACACATCATTCCACAACTCATTCCACACATCATTCCGTAACATTCCACACATCATTGCACACGTCATTCCCACATCATTGACACATCATTCCATACCTCATTCCAAACATCATTCCACACATCATTCCACACATCATTCCACACATTATTCCACACATCATTCCATACATCATTAAACACATCATTCCACACATCATTGACACATCATTGCATACCTCATTCCACACATCATTCCAACACATTCCACTCAACATTCCACACATTATTCCACACATCATAGAGACATCATTCCACACATCATTCCACACATCCTTCCACAACATTTCATACATCATTCCACACATCATTCCACACATCATTGCACACAACATTCCACACATCATTCCACACCTCATTCCACATTTCATTTACACATCATTCCACACCTCATTCCACACATCATTCCGTAACATTCCACACATCATTGCACACATCATTCCACACATCATTGACACATCATTCCATACCTCAGTCCACACATCATTACACACATCATTCCACACATAATTCCACACATAATTCCACACAGCATTCCACACATCATTGCACACATCATTCCAAACCTCATTCCACACCTCATTCCACACATCATTCCACACAGCATTCCACACATCATTCCACACAACATTCCAAATATCATCCACTCCTCATTCCACATATCATTCCACGCATCATTCCAAATCTCATTCCACACAGCATTTCACACATCAATCCACACATCATTCCACACCTCATTCCACATATCATTCCACACATCATAACACGTATCATTCCACACATCATTCCACACATCATTCCACACCTCATTCCACACCTCAATCCACACCTCATTCCACACCTCATTCCACACCTCATTCCACACATCATTCTACACATCATTCCACAACATTCCACACTTCATTCCACACATCAGTCCATACCTCATTCTTCATCTCATTCCACACATCATTACACACATCATTCCAACATCATCAACATATCATTTGCACATCATTCCACACCTCATTCCACACCTCATTCCGCACATCATTCCACACATCATTGCGCACATCATTCCAAACATCATTCCATACATCATTCCACAAATCATTCCACACGTCATTTGAACACCTCATTCCACTCATTATTTCCACGCATCATTCCACACCTCATTCCACAACTCATTCAACACATCATTCCACACATCATTCCACACATCATTCCACACATCATTCCAGACATTATTCCAAACATCATTCCACACCTCATTCTACTCATCATTCCACGCATCATTCCACACCTCATTCCACAACTCATTCAACACATCATTCCACACATCATTCCACACATCATTCCACACATCATTCCACACCTCATTCCAGACCTCATTCCACACCTCATTCCACACATCATTGCATACATCATTGCACACATCATTCCACACACATCATTCCACACCCCATTCCTCACCTCATTCCACAAATCATTCCACAACATTCAACACATCATTCCACACATCAATCCACACATCATTCCATCCCTCATTCCACACGTCATTGAACAACTCATTCCACACATCATTCCACACATCATTCCACACATCATTCCAATTTTCATTTTTCATCACATTCCACATAACATTCCACGCAACATTCCATACATCATTCCACACATAATTCCATATATCATTCCAAATGTCATTCGACACATCATTCCACACATCTTTCCACACTTCATTCCACACATCATTCCTCACCTCATTCCACACATCATTCAATACATCATTCCACATACCATTCCACACATCATTCCACACATCATTCCACACATCATTGCACACATCATTCCAGACCTCATTCCATACCTCATTCCACAACTCATTCCACACCTCATTCCACACATCATTCCACACATCATTGCACAACATTCCACACTTCGTTCGACACGTCAGTCCATACGTCATTCTTCACCTCATTCCACACATCATTCCACACATCATTCCAAACATCATTCCACATATCATTTACATATCATTCCACACCTCATTCCACACATCATTCCATAACATTCCACACATCATTACACACATAATTCCACACATCATTGACACATCATTGATTACCTCATTCCAAACATCATTTCCACTCATAATTCCACACATCATTCCACACATTATTCCACACCTCATTCCATACATCATTCAACACATCATTCCACACATCATTGACACATCATTGCATACCTCACTCCACACCTCATTCCACATGTCATTCCACGCATCATTCCACATCTAATTCCACACATCATTGCACACATCATTCCACACCTCATTCCACACCTCATTCCACACATCATTCCACACAGCATTCCACACATCATTCCACACAACATTCCAAATATCATCCAATCATCATTCCTCATATCATTCCACGCATCATTCCACATCTCATTCCAGACATCATTCCACACATCATTCCACACCTCATTCCACACGTAATTCCACACATCATTCCACACAGCATTCCAAATATCATTCCATACCTCATTCCACACCTCATTCCACACATCATTCCACACGTAATTCCACGCGTCATTCCACACAGCATTACACACATCATTCTGCGCATCAATTCATTACTCATTCCACACCTCATTCCACACCTCATTCCACAAATCATTCCACACATCATTGCACACATCATTCCAAACATCATTCCATACATCATTCCACAAATCATTCCACACGTCATTTGAACACCTCATTCCACTCATCATTCCACGCATCATTCCACACCTCATTCCACAACTCATTCAACACATCATTCAACACTTCATTCCACACATCATTCCACACATCATTCCACACATTATTCCAAACATCATTCCACACCTCATTCCACTCATCATTCCACGCATCATTCCACACCTCATTCCACAACTCATTCAACACATCATTCCACACATCATTCCACACATCATTCCACACCTCACTCCAGACCTCATTCCACACCTCATTCCACACATCATTGCATACATCATTGCACATATCATTCCACACATCATTCCACACGCCATTCCACACATCATTCCACGTATCATTCCACAACATTCAACACATAATTCCACACATCAATCCAAACTTCATTCCATTTCTCATTCCTTGAAAGCCTCATTACACACATCATTCCACACACATCATTCCACAGCCCATTCCTCACCTCATTCCACAAATCATTCCACAACATTCAACACATCATTCCACACATCAATCCACACATCATTCCATCCCTCATTCCACACGGCATTGAACAACTCATTCCACACATCATTCCACACAGCATTCCACACATCATTCCAATTTTCAATCTACATCACATTCCACATAACATTCCACGCAACATTCCACACATCATTCCACACATAATTCCATATATTATTCCAAATGTCATTCGACACATCATTCCACACATCTTTCCACACATCATTGCACACATCATTCCAAACATCATTCCATACATCATTCCAGAAATCATTCCACAGGTCATTTGAACACCTCATTCCACTCGTCATTCCACGCCTCATTCCACACCTCATTCCACAACTCATTCAACACATCATTCCACACTTCATTCCACACATCATTCCACACATCATTCCACACATTATTCCAAACATCATTCCACACCTCATTCCACTCATCATTCCACGCATCATTCCACACCTCATTCCACAACTCATTCAACACATCATTCCACACATCATTCCACACATCATTCCACACATCATTCCACACCTCACTCCAGACCTCATTCCAAACCTCATTCCACACATCATTGCATACATCATTGCACATATCATTCCACACATCATTCCACACGCCATTCCACACATCATTCCACGTATCATTCCACAACATTCAACACATAATTCCACACATCAATCCAAACTTCATTCCATTCCTCATTCCTTGAAAACCTCATTACACACATCATTCCACACACATCATTCCACACCCCATTCCTCACCTCATTCCACAAATCATTCCACAACATTCAACACATCATTCCACACATCAATCCACACATCATTCCATCCCTCATTCCACACGGCATTGAACAACTCATTCCACACATCATTCCACACAGCATTCCACACATCATTCCAATTTTCAATCTACATCACATTCCACATAACATTCCACGCAACATTCCACACATCATTCCACACATAATTCCATATATTATTCCAAATGTCATTCGACACATCATTCCACACATCTTTCCACACTTCATTCCACACATCATTCCTCACCTCATTCCACACATCATTCAATACATCATTCCACATACCATTCCACACATCATTCCACACATCATTCCACACATCATTCCACACATGATTCCACACCTCATTCCACACCTCATTCCACACCTCATTCCACACCTCATTCCACACATCATTCCACACATCATTCCACAACATTCCACACTTCATTCCACACATCAGTCCAAACCTCATTCTTCACCTCATTCCACACATCATTCCACACATCATTCCAAACATCTTTCCACATATCATTTACATATCTTTCCACACCTCATTCCACACATCATTCCATAACATTCCACACATCATTACACACATCATTCCACACATCATTGACACATCATTCCATACCTCATTCCAAACATCATTCCACACATCATTCCACACATTATTCCACACCTCATTCCATACATCATTCCACACCTCATTCCACACATCATTCCACACATCATTGCACACATCATTCCAAACATCATTCCATACATCATTCCACAAATCATTCCACACGTCATTTGAACACCTCATTCCACTCATCATTCCACGCATCATTCCACACCTCATTCCACAACTCATTCAACACATCATTCCACTCTTCATTCCACACATCATTCCACACATCATTCCACACATTATTCCAAACATCATTCCACACCTCATTCCGCTCATCATTCCACGCATCATTCCACACCTCATTCCACAACTCATTCGACACATCATTCCACACATCATTCCACACATCATTCCACACCTCACTCCAGACCTCATTCCACACCTCATTCCACACATCATTGCATACATCATTGCACATATCATTCCACACATCATTCCACACGCCATTCCACACATCATTCCACGTATCATTCCACAACATTCAACACATAATTCCACACATCAATCCAAACTTCATTCCATTTCTCATTCCTTGAAAACCTCATTACACACATCATTCCACACACATCATTCCACACCCCATTCCTCACCTCATTCCACAAATCATTCCACAACATTCAACACATCATTCCACACATCAATCCACACATCATTCCATCCCTCATTCCACACGGCATTGAACAACTCATTCCACACATCATTCCACACAGATTACCACACATCATTCCAATTTTCAATCTACATCACATTCCACATAACATTCCACGCAACATTCCACACATCATTCCACACATAATTCCATATATTATTCCAAATGTCATTCGACACATCATTCCACACATCTTTCCACACATCATTGCACACATCATTCCAAACATCATTCCATACATCATTCCACAAATCATTCCACAGGTCATTTGAACACCTCATTCCACTCGTCATTCCACGCCTCATTCCACACCTCATTCCACAACTCATTCAACACATCATTCCACACTTCATTCCACACATCATTCCACACATCATTCCACACATTATTCCAAACATCATTCCACACCTCATTCCACTCATCATTCCACGCATCATTCCACACCTCATTCCACAACTCATTCAACACATCATTCCACACATCATTCCACACATCATTCCACACATCATTCCACACCTCACTCCAGACCTCATTCCACACCTCATTCCACACATCATTGCATACATCATTGCACATATCATTCCACACATCATTCCACACGCCATTCCACACGTCATTCCACGTATCATTCCACAACATTCAACACATAATTCCACACATCAATCCAAACTTCATTCCATTCCTCATTCCTTGAAAACCTCATTACACACATCATTCCACACACATCATTCCACACCCCATTCCTCACCTCATTCCACAAATCATTCCACAACATTCAACACATCATTCCACACATCAATCCACACATCATTCCATCCCTCATTCCACACGGCATTGAACAACTCATTCCACACATCATTCCACACAGCATTCCACACATCATTCCAATTTTCAATCTACATCACATTCCACATAACATTCCACGCAACATTCCACACATCATTCCACACATAATTCCATATATTATTCCAAATGTCATTCGACACATCATTCCACACATCTTTCCACACCTCATTCCACACATCATTCCTCACCTCATTCCACACATCATTCAATACATCATTCCACATACCATTCCACACATCATTCCACACATCATTCCACACATCATTCCACACATGATTCCACACCTCATTCCACACCTCATTCCACACCTCATTCCACACCTCATTCCACACATCATTCCACACATCATTCCACAACATTCCACACTTCATTCCACACATCAGTCCAAACCTCATTCTTCACCTCATTCCACACATCATTCCACACATCATTCCAAACATCTTTCCACATATCATTTACATATCTTTCCACACCTCATTCCACACATCATTCCATAACATTCCACACATCATTACACACATCATTCCACACATCATTGACACATCATTCCATACCTCATTCCAAACATCATTCCACACATCATTCCACACATTATTCCACACCTCATTCCATACATCATTCAACACATCATTCCACACATCATTGACACATCATTGCATACATCACTCCACACCTCATTCCACATATCATTCCACGCATCATTCCACATCAAATTCCACACATCATTCCACACATCATTCCGCACGTCATTCCATATATCATTCCATACAACATTCCACACAGCATTCCACACATCATACCACACAGCATTCCACACATCATTGCACACAACATTCCACACGTCATTCCACACATCATTCCATAACATTACACACATCATTACACACATCATTCCACACATCATTGACACATCATTCCATACCTCATTCCAAACATCATTCCACACATCATTCCACACATCATACCACACATTATTCCACACATCATTCCACACATCATTCAACACATCATTCCACACATCATTGACACATCATTGCATACCTCATTCCACACATCATTCCATCACATTCCACTCAACATTCCACACATTATTCCACACATCATAGAGACATCATTCCACACATCATTCCACACATCATTCCACAACATTTCATACATCATTCCACACATCAATCCACACATCATTCCACACATCTTTCCACACATCATTCCACACCTCATTCCACACATCATTCCACACATCATTCCACACATCATTCCACACATAATTCCACACAGCATTCCACACATCATTGCACACATCATTCCACACCTCCTTCCATACCTCATTCCACACATCATTCCACACAGCATTCCACAGATCATTCCACACAACATTCAAAATATCATCCTATCCTCATCCCTCATATCATTCCAGGCATCATTCCACATCTCATTCCACACATCATTCCACAAATCATTCCACACAGCATTCCATACAGCATTCAACACATCATTGCACAAATCATTCCACATCTCATTCCACACCTCATTCCACACATCATTCCACACAGCATTCCACACATCATTCCACACAACATTCCAAATATCATCCAATCATCATTCCTCATATCATTCCACGCATCATTCCATATCTCATTCCAGATATCATTCCACACATCATTCCACACCTCATTCCAAACATCATTCCACACCTCATTCCACACCTCATTCCACACATCATTCCACACGTAATTCCACGCGTCATTCCACACATCATTCCAAACATCATTGCACACATCATTCCACACCTCCTTCCACACCTCATTCCACATATCATTCCACACAGCATTCCACACATCATTCCACACAACATTCAAAATATCATCCTATCCTCATTCCTCATATCATTCCACGCATCATTCCACATCTCATTCCACACATCATTCGACAAATCAATCCACACAGCATTCCATACAGCATACAACACATCATTGCACAAATCATTCCACACCTCATTCCACACCTCATTCCACACATCATTCCACACAGCATTCCACACATCATTCCACACAACATTCCAAATATCATCCAATCATCATTCCTCATATCATTCCACGCATCATTCCATATCTCATTCCAGATATCATTCCACACATCATTCCACACCTCATTCCAAACATCATTCCACACATCATTCCACACAGCATTCCAAATATCATTCCACACCTCATTCCACACCTCATTCCACACATCATTCCACACATCATTCCACACGTAATTCCACGCGTCATTCCACACATCATTCCAAACATCATTGCACACATCATTCCACACCTCCTTCCACACCTCATTCCACACATCATTCCACACAGCATTCCACACATCATTCCACACAACATTCAAAATATCATCCTATCCTCATTCCTCATATCATTCCACGCATCATTCCACATCTCATTCCACACATCATTCCACAAAACATTCCACACAGCATTCCATACAGCATTCAACACATCATTGCACAAATCATTCCACACCTCATTCCACACCTCATTCCACACATCATTCCACACAGCATTCCACACATCATTCCACACAACATTCCAAATATCATCCAATCATCATTCCTCATATCATTCCACGCATCATTCCAAATATCATTCCACACCTCATTCCACACATCATTCCACACATCATTCCACAAATCATTCCACACAGCATTCCATACAGCATTCAACACATCATTGCACAAATCATTCCACACCTCATTCCACACCTCATTCCACACATCATTCCACACAGCATTCCACACATCATTCCACACAACATTCCAAATATCATCCAAACATCATTCCTCATATCATTCCACGCATCATTCCATATCTCATTCCAGATATCATTCCACACATCATTCCACACCTCATTCCAAACATCATTCCACACATCATTCCACACATCATTCCACACAGCATTCCAAATATCATTCCACACCTCATTCCACACCTCATTCCACACATCATTCCACACCTAATTCCACGCGTCATTCCACACATCATTCCAAACATCATTGCACACATCATTCCACACCTCTTTCCACACCTCATTCCACACATCATTCCACACAGCATTCCACACATCATTCCACACAACATTCAAAATATCATCCTATCCTCATTCCTCATATCATTCCACGCATCATTCCACATCTCATTCCACACATCATTCGACAAATCATTCCACACAGCATTCCATACAGCATACAACACATCATTGCACAAATCATTCCACAACTCATTCCACACCTCATTCCACACATCATTCCACACAGCATTCCACACATCATTCCACGCAACATTCCAAATATCATCCAATCATCATTCCTCATATCATTCCACGCATCATTCCATATCTCATTCCAGATATCATTCCACACATCATTCCACACCTCATTCCAAACATCATTCCACACATCATTCCACACATCATTCCACACAGCATTCCAAATATCATTCCACACCTCATTCCACACCTCATTCCACACATCATTCCACACGTAATTCCACGCGTCATTCCACACATCATTCCAAACATCATTGCACACATCATTCCACACCTCCTTCCACACCTCATTCCACACATCATTCCACACAGCATTCCACACATCATTCCACACAACATTCAAAATATCATCCTATCCTCATTCCTCATATCATTCCACGCATCATTCCACATCTCATTCCACACATCATTCGACAAATCATTCCACACAGCATTCCATACAGCATACAACACATCATTGCACAAATCATTCCACACCTCATTCCACACCTCATTCCACACATCATTCCACACAGCATTCCACACATCATTCCACACAACATTCCAAATATCATCCAATCATCATTCCTCATATCATTCCACGCATCATTCCATATCTCATTCCAGATATCATTCCACACATCATTCCACACCTCATTCCAAACATCATTCCACACATCATTCCACACATCATTCCACACAGCATTCCAAATATCATTCCACACCTCATTCCACACCTCATTCCACACATCATTCCACACGTAATTCCACGCGTCATTCCACACATCATTCCAAACATCATTGCACACATCATTCCACACCTCCTTCCCCACCTCATTCCACACATCATTCCACACAGCATTCCACACATCATTCCACACAACATTCAAAATATCATCCTATCCTCATTCCTCATATCATTCCACGCATCATTCCACATCTCATTCCACACATCATTCCACAAAACATTCCACACAGCATTCCATACAGCATTCAACACATCATTGCACAAATCATTCCACACCTCATTCCACACCTCATTCCACACATCATTCCACACAGCATTCTACACATCATTCCACACAACATTCCAAATATCATCCAATCATCATTCCTCATATCATTCCACGCATCATTCCAAATATCATTCCACACCTCATTCCACACCTCATTCCACACATCATTCCACACGTAATTCCACACCTCATTCCACACATCATTCCACACATCATTCCACACAGCATTCCAAATATCATTCCACACCTCATTCTACACCTCATTCCACACATCATTCCACACGTAATTCCACGCGTCATTCCACACATCATTCCAAACATCATTCCATACATCAATCCACATATCATTCCATCCCTCATTCCACACGTCATTGAACAACTCATTCCACACATCATTCCACACATCATTCCACACATGATTCTAATTTTCATTCTACATCACATTCCACATAACATTCCACGCAACATTCCACACATCATTCCACACATAATTCCATATATCATTCCAAATGTCATTCGACACATCATTCCACACATCTTTCCACACTTCATTCCACACATCATTCCTCACCTCATTCCACACATCATTCAATACATCATTCCACATACCATTCCACACACCATTCCACACATCATTCCACACATCATTTCACACATCATTCCACACCTCATTCCACACCTCATTCCACAACTCATTCCACACCTCATTCCACACATCATTCCACACATCATTCCACAACATTCCACACTTCATTCCACACGTCAGTCCATACCTCATTCTTCACCTCATTCCACACATCATTCCACACATCATTCCAAACATCATTCCACATATCATTTACATATCATTCCACACCTCATTCCACACATCATTCCATAACATTCCACACATCATTACACACATAATTCCACAGATCATTGACACATCATTCCATACCTCATTCCAAACATCATTCCACACATCATTCCACACATCATTCCACACATTATTCCACACCTCATTCCATACATCATTCAACACATCATTCCAAACATCATTGACACATCATTGCATACCTCACTCCACACCTCATTCCGCATATCATTCCACGCATCATTCCACATCTAATTCCACACATCATTCCACACATCATTCCGCACGTCATTCCATACATAATTCGACACATCATTCCACACAGCCTTCCACACATCATTCCACACAGCATTCCACACATCATTGCACACAACATTCCACACATCATTCCACACCTCATTCCACATTTCATTTACACATCATTCCACACCTCATTCCACACATCATTCCATAACATTCCACACATCATTACACACAGCATTCCACACATCATTGACACATCATTCCATACCTCATTCCAAACATCATTCCACACATCATTCCACACATCATTCCACACATTATTCCACACGTCATTCCACACATCATTCAACACATCATTCCACACATCATTGACACATCATTGCATACCTCATCCCACACATCATTCCTTAACATTCCACTAAACATTCCACACATTATTCCACACAACATTGAGCCATCATTCCACACATCATTCCACACATCATTTCACACCTCATTGCACACATCATTCCACAACATTTCACACATCATTCCACACATCAATCCACACATCATTCCACACATCATTCCACACATCATTCCACACCTCATTCCACACATCATTCCACACATCATTCAATACAACATTCCACATATCATTCCACACTTCATTCCACACATCACTCCACACAGCATTCCACACATCATTCCACACATCATTCAATACAACATTCCACATATCATTCCACACTTCATTCCACACATCACTCCACACAGCATTCCACAAAGCATTCAACACATCATTGCACACATCATTCCACACCTCAATCCACACCTCATTCCACACATCATTCCACACAGCATTCCACACATCATTCCACACAACATTCCAAATATCATCCAATCATCATTCCTCATATCATTCCACGCTTCATTCCACATCTCATTCCAGACATCATTCCACACATCATTCCACACCTCATTCCACACGTCATTCCACACATCATTCCACACATCATTCAACACAGCATTCCAAATATCATTCCACACCTCATTCCACAGCTCATTCCACACAACATTCCACACGTAATTCCACGCGTCATTCCACACAGCATTACACACATCATTCTGCGCATCAATTCATTACTCATTCCACACCTCATTCCACACCTCATTCCACACATCATTCCACACATCATTGCACACAACATTCCAAACATCATTCCATACATCATTCCACAAATCATTCCACACGTCATTTGAACACCTCATTCCACTCATCACTCCACGCATCATTCCACACCTCATTCCAAAACTCATTCAACACATCATTCCACACATCATTCCACACATCATTCCACACATCATTCCACACATTATTCCAAACATCATTCCACACCTCATTCCACTCATCATTCCACGCATCATTCCACACCTCATTCCACAACTCATTCAACACATCATTCCACACATCATTCCACACATCATTCCACACATCATTCCACACCTCATTGCAGACCTCATTCCGCACCTCATTCCACACATCATTGCATACATCATTGCACAGATCATTCCACACATCATTCCACACGCCATTCCAAACATCATTCCACGTATCATTCCACAACATTCAACGCATAATTTCACACATCAATCCAAACTTCATTCCATTCCTCATTCCTTGAAAACCTCATTACACACATCATTCCACATACATCATTCCACACCCCATTCGTCACCTCATTCCACAAATCATTCCACAACATTCAACACATCATTCCACACATCAATCCACACATCATTCCATCCATCATTCCACACGTCATTGAACAACTCATTCCACACATCATTCCACACATCATTCCACACATCATTCCAATTTTCAATCTACATCACATTCCACATAACATTCCACGCAACATTCCATACATCATTCCACACATAATTCCATATATAATTCCAAATGTCATTCGACACATCATTCCACACATCTTTCCACACTTCATTCCACACATCATTCCTCACCTCATTCCACACATCATTCAATACATCATTCCACTTACCATTCCACACATCATTCCACACATCATTACACACAGCATTCCACACATCATTGATACATCATTCCATACCTCAATCCAAACATCATTCCACACATCATTTCACACATCATTCCACACATTATTCCACACGTCATTCCATACATCATTCAACACATCATTCCACACATCATTCCACACATCATTTCACACCTCATTGCACACATCATTTCACAACATTTCACACATCATTCCACACATCAATCCACACATCATTCCACACAACATTCCACACATCATTCCACACCTCATTCCACACATCATTCCACACATCATTCAATACAACATTCCATATATCATTCCACACTTCATTCCACACATCAATCCACACAGCATTCCACACAGCATTCAACACATCATTGCACACATCATTCCACACCTCATTCCACACCTCATTCCACACATCATTCCACACAGCATTCCACACATCATTCCACACAACATTCCAAATATCATCCAATCATCATTCCTCATATCATTCCACGCATCATTCCACATCTCATTCCAGACATCATTCCACACATCATTCCACACCTCATTCCACACGTCATTCCACACATCATTCCACACATCATTCCACACAGCATTCCAAATATCATTCCACACCTCATTCCACACCTCATTCCACACATCATTCCACACGTAATTCCACGCGTCATTCCACACAGCATTACACACATCATTCTGCGCATCAATTCATTACTCATTCCACACCGCATTCCACACCTCATTCCACACATCATTCCACACATCATTGCACACATCATTCCAAACATCATTCCATACATCATTCCACAAATCATTCCACACGTCATTTGAACACCTCATTCCACTCATCATTCCACGCATCATTCCACACCTGATTCCACAACTCATTCAACACATCATTCCACACATCATTCCACACATCATTCCACACATCATTCCACACATCATTCCACACATTATTCCAAACATCATTCCACACCTCATTCCACTCATCATTCCACGGATCATTCCACACCTCATTCCACAACTCATTCAACACATCATTCCACACATCATTCCACACATCATTCCACACATCATTCCACACCTCATTGCAGACCTCATTCCGCACCTCATTCCACACATCATTGCAGACATCATTGCACAGATCATTCCACACATCATTCCACACGCCATTCCAAACATCATTCCACGTATCATTCCACAACATTCAACACATAATTCCACACATCAATCCAAACTTCATTCCATTCCTCATTCCTTGAAAACCTCATTACACACATCATTCCACACACATCATTCCACACCCCATTCCTCACCTCATTCCACAAATCATTCCACAACATTCAACACATCATTCTACACATCAATCCACACATCATTCCATCCCTCATTCCTCACGTCATTGAACAACTCATTCCACACATCATTCCACACTTCATTCCACACATCATTCCAATTTTCAATCTACATCACATTCCACATAACATTCCACGCAACATTCCACACATCATTCCACACAAAATTCCATATATCATTCCAAATGTCATTCGACACATCATTCCACACATCTTTCCACACTTCATTCCACACATCATTCCTCACCTCATTCCACACATCATTCAATACATCATTCCACATACCATTCCACACATCATTCCACACATCATTCCACACATCATTCCACACATCATTCCACACCTCATTCCACACCTCATTCCACACCTCATTCCACACCTCATTCCACACATCATTCCACACATCATTCCACAACAATCCACACTTCATTCCACGCATCAGTCCAAACCTCATTCTTCACCTCTTTCCACACATCATTCCACACATCATTCCAAACATCATTCCACATATCATTTACATATCATTCCACACCTTCTTCCACACATCATTCCATAACATTCCACACATCATTACACACATCATTCCACACATCATTGACACATCATTCCATACCTCATTCCAAACATCATTCCACACATCATTCCACACATCATTCCACACATTATTCCACACCTCATTCCATACATCATTCAACACATCATTCCACACATCATTGACAGATCATTGCATACATCACTCCACACCTCATTCCAAACATCATTCCACACATCATTCCACACATCATTCCACACATTATTCCACACGTCATTCCATACATCATTCAACACAACATTCCACACATCATTGACACATCATTGCATACCTCATTCCACACATCCTTTCCTAAAATTCCACTAAACATTCCACACATTATTCCACACATCATTGAGCCATCATTCCACACATCATTCCACACATCATTCCACATATCATTTCACACCTCATTGCACACATCATTCCACAACATTTCACACATCATTCCACACATCAATCCACACATCATTCCACACATCATTCCACACATCTTTCCACACTTCATTCCACACATCATTCCTCACCTCATTCCACACATCATTCAATACATCATTCCACATACCATTCCACACATCATTCCACACATCATTCCACACATCATTCCACACATCATTCCACACCTCATTCCACACCTCATTCCACACCTCATTCCACACCTCATTCCACACATCATTCCACACATCATTCCACAACAATCCACACTTCATTCCACGCATCAGTCCAAACCTCATTCTTCACCTCTTTCCACACATCATTCCACACATCATTCCAAACATCATTCCACATATCATTTACATATCATTCCACACCTTCTTCCACACATCATTCCATAACATTCCACACATCATTACACACATCATTCCACACATCATTGACACATCATTCCATACCTCATTCCAAACATCATTCCACACATCATTCCACACATCATTCCACACATTATTCCACACCTCATTCCATACATCATTCAACACATCATTCCACACATCATTGACAGATCATTGCATACATCACTCCACACCTCATTCCAAACATCATTCCACACATCATTCCACACATCATTCCACACATTATTCCACACGTCATTCCATACATCATTCAACACAACATTCCACACATCATTGACACATCATTGCATACCTCATTCCACACATCATTCCCTAACATTCCACTAAACATTCCACACATTATTCCAGACATCATTGAGCCATCATTCCACACATCATTCCACACATCATTCCACATATCATTTCACACCTCATTGCACACATCATTCCACAACATTTCACACATCATTCCACACATCAATCCACACATCATTCCACACATCATTCCACACCTCATTCCACACATCATTCCACACATCATTCAATACATCATTCCACATATCATTCCATACTTCATTCCACACATCACTCCACACAGCATTCCACACAGCATTCCACACATCATTCCACACAACATTCCAAATATCATCCAATCATCATTCCTCATATCATTCCACGCATCATTCCACATCTCATTCCAGACATCATTCCACACATCATTCCACACCTCATTCCACACGTCATTCCACACATCATTCCACACATCATTCCACACAGCATTCCAAATATCATTCCACACCTCATTCCACACAGCATTCCACACATCATTCCACACAGCATTCCACACATCATTGCACACAACATTCCACACATCATTCCACACCTCATTCCACATTTCATTTACACATCATTCCACACCTCATTCCACACATCATTCCATAACTATCCACACATCATTACACACAGCATTCCACACATCATTGACACATCATTCCATACCTCATTCCAAACATCATTCCACACATTATTCCACACACCATTCCACACATTATTCCACACGTCATCCATACATCATTCAACACATCATTCCACACATCATTGACACATCATTGCATACCTCATTCCACACATCATTCCTTAACATTCCACTGAACATTCCACACATTATTCCACACATCATTGAGCCATCATTCCACACATCATTCCACACATCATTTCACACCTCATTGCACACATCATTCCACAACATTTCACACATCATTTCACACATCATTCCACACATCAATCCACACATCAATCCACACATCATTCCACACATCATTCCACACCTCATTCCACACATCATTCCACACATCATTCAATACATCATTCCACATATCATTCCATACTTCATTCCACACATCACTCCACACAGCATTCCACACAGCATTCCACACATCATTCCACACAACATTCCAAATATCATCCAATCATCATTCCTCATATCATTCCACGCATCATTCCACATCTCATTCCAGACATCATTCCACACATCATTCCACACCTCATTCCACACGTCATTCCACACATCATTCCACACATCATTCCACACAGCATTCCAAATATCATTCCACACCTCATTCCACACAGCATTCCACACATCATTCCACACAGCATTCCACACATCATTGCACACAACATTCCACACATCATTCCACACCTCATTCCACATTTCATTTACACATCATTCCACACCTCATTCCACACATCATTCCATAACTATCCACACATCATTACACACAGCATTCCACACATCATTGACACATCATTCCATACCTCATTCCAAACATCATTCCACACATTATTCCACACATCATTCCACACATTATTCCACACGTCATCCATACATCATTCAACACATCATTCCACACATCATTGACACATCATTGCATACCTCATTCCACACATCATTCCTTAACATTCCACTAAACATTCCACACATTATTCCACACATCATTGAGCCATCATTCCACACATCATTCCACACATCATTTCACACCTCATTGCACACATCATTCCACAACATTTCACACATCATTCCACACATCAATCCACACATCATTCCACACATCATTCCACACATCATTCCACACCTCATTCCACACATCATTCCACACATCATTCAATACATCATTCCACATATCATTCCACACTTCATTCCACACATCACTCCACACAGCATTCCACACAGCATTCAACACATCATTGCATACATCATTCCACACCTCATTCCACACCTCATTCCACTCATCATTCCACACAGCATTCCACACATCATTCCACACAACATTCCAAATATCATCCAATCATCATTCCTCATATCATTCCACGCATCATTCCACATCTCATTCCAGACATCATTCCACACATCATTCCACACCTCATTCCACACGTCATTCCACACATCATTCCACACATCATTCCATACACCTTCCAAATATCATTCCACACCTCATTCCACACCTCATTCCACACATCATTCCAAACGTAATTCCACGCGTCATTCCACACAGCATTACACACATCATTCTGCACATCAATTCATTACTCATTCCACACCTCATTCCACACCTCATTCCACACATCATTCCACACATCATTGCACACATAATTCCACACATCAGTCCATACCTCATTCCAAACCTCATTGCAAACCTCATTCCACACCTCATTGCACACATCATTCCAAACATCATTCCATACATCATTCCACAACTCATTCCACACGTCATTTGAACACCTCATTCCACTCATCATTCCACGCATCATTCCACACCTCATTCCACAACTCATTCAACACATCATTCCACACATCATTCCACACATTATTCCAAACATCATTCCACACCTCATTCCACTCATCATTCCACGCATCATTCCACACCTCATTCCACAACTCATTCAACACATCATTCCACACATCATTCCACACATCATTCCACACATCATTCCACACCTCATTCCAAACCTCATTCCACACCTCATTCCACACATCATTGCATACATCATTGCACATATCATTCCACACATCATTCCACGTATCATTCCACAACATTCAACACATAATTCCACACATCAATCCAAACTTCATTCCATTCCTCATTCCTTGAAAACCTCACTACACACATCATTCCTCACACATCATTCCACACCTCATTCCTCACCTCATTCCACAAATCATTCCACAACATTCAGCACATCATTCCACACATCAATCCACACTTTCATTCCATCCCTCATTCCACACGTCATTGAACAACTCATTCCACACATCATTCCACACATCATTCCACACATCATTGCATACATCATTGCACATATCATTCCACACATAATTCCACACGCCATTCAACACCTCATTCCACGTATCATTCCACAACATTCAACACATAATTCCACACATCAATCCAAACTTCATTCCATCCCTCATTCCACACCTCCTTGAAAACCTCATTACACACATCATTCCACACATCATTCCACACCCCATTCCACACCTCATTCCACAAATCATTCCACAACATTCAACACATCATTCCACACATCAATCCACACGTCATTCCATCCCTCATTCCACACGGCATTCAACAACTCATTCCACAGATCATGCCACACATCATTCCACACATCATTCCACACATCAGTCCATCCCTTATTCCACACGTCATTGAACACCGCATTCCACACATCATTCCACACATCATTCCACACATCATTCCACACATCATTCCGCACATCATTCCACACATCAGTCCATACCTCATTCCAAACCTCATTGCAAACCTCATTCCACACCTCATTCCACACATCATTCCACACATCATTCCACACATCATTCCACACATCATTCCAATTTTCATTATACATCACATTCCACATAACATTCCACGCATCATTCCACACGTCATTCCAAACATCATTCGACACATCATTCCATATATCATTCCAAATGTCATTCGACACATCATTCCCACATCTTTCCACACTTCATTCCACACATCATTCCTCACCTCATTCCACGCATCATTCAATACATCATTCCACATACAATTCCGCACATCATTCCACACATCATTCCACACAACATTCCACACCTCATTGCACACATCATTCCTCACCTCATTCCACACATCATTCAACACATCATTCCACACAACATTCCAAATATCATCCACTCCTCATTCCACATATCATTCCACGCATCATTCCAAATATCATTCCACACAGCATTTCACACATCAGTCCAATTATCATTCCACACCTCATTCCACATATCATTCCACACAACATTCCACACCTCATTCCATCCTCATTCCACACCTCTTTCCACACCTCATTCAACACATCATTCCACACATCATTCCACAACATTCCACACTTCATTCCACACATCAGTCCATACCTCATTCTTCACCTTATTCCACACATCATTCCACACATCATTCCAACATCATTCCACATATCATTTACACATCATTCCACACCTCATTCCACACATCATTGCATACCTCATTCCACACCTCATTCCACATATCATTCCACGCACCATTCCACATCTAATTCCAAACATCATTCCACACATCATTCCGCACGTCATTCCATACATCATTCCACACATCATTCCACACAGCATTCCACACATCATTCCACACAGCATTCCACACATCATTGCACACGACATTCCACACATCATTCCACACCTCATTCCACATTTCATTTACACATCATTCCACACCTCATTGCACACATCATTCCATAACATTCCACACATCATTACACACATCATTCCACACATCATTGACACATCATTCCATACCTCATTCCAAACATCATTCCACACATCATTCCACACATCATTCCACACATTATTCCACACGTCATTCCATACATCATTCAACACAACATTCCACACATCATTGACACATCATTGCATACCTCATTCCACACCTCATTCCTTAACATTCCGCTAAACATTCCACACATTATTCCACACATCATTGAGCCATCATTCCAAACATCATTCCACACATCATTCCACATATCATTTCAAACCTCATTGCACACATCATTCCACAACATTTCACACATCATTCCACACATCAATCCACACATCATTCCACACATCATTCCACACATCATTCCACACCTCATTCCACACATCATTCCACACATCATTCAATACATCATTCCACATATCATTCCATACTTCATTCCACACATCACTCCACACAGCATTCCACACAGCATTCCACACATCATTTCACACATCATTCCACACCTCATTCCACACCTCATTCCACACATCATTCCACACAGCATTCCACACATCATTCCACACAACATTCCAAATATCATCCAATCATCATTCCTCATATCATTCCACGCATCATTCCACATCTCATTCCAGACATCATTCCACACATCATTCCACACCTCATTCCACACGTCATTCCACACATCATTCCACACATCATTCCACACAGCATTCCAAATATCATTCCACACCTCATTCCACACAGCATTCCACACATCATTCCACACAGCATTCCACACATCATTGCACACAACATTCGACACATCATTCCACACCTCATTCCACATTTCATTTACACATCATTCCACACCTCATTCCACACATCATTCCATAACTATCCACACATCATTACACACAGCATTCCACACATCATTGACACATCATTCCATACCTCATTCCAAACATCATTCCACACATTATTCCACACATCATTCCACACATTATTCCACACGTCATCCATACATCATTCAACACATCATTCCACACATCATTGACACATCATTGCATACCTCATTCCACACATCATTCCTTAGCATTCCACTAAACATTCCACACATTATTCCACACATCATTGAGCCATCATTCCACACATCATTCTACACATCATTTCACACCTCATTGCACACATCATTCCACAACATTTCACACATCATTCCACACATCAATCCACAAATCATTCCACACATCATTCCACACATCATTCCACACCTCATTCCACACGTCATTCCACACATCATTCAATACATCATTCCACATATCATTCCACACTTCATTCCACACATCACTCCACACAGCGTTCCACACAGCATTCAACACATCATTGCATACATCATTCCACACCTCATTCCACACCTCATTCCACTCATCATTCCACACAGCATACCACACATCATTCCACACAACATTCCAAATATCATCCAATCATCATTCCTCATATCATTCCACGCATCATTCCACATCTCATTCCAGACATCATTCCACACATCATTCCACACCTCATTCCACACGTCATTCCACACATCATTCCACACATCATTCCATACACCTTCCAAATATCATTCCACACCTCATTCCACACCTCATTCCACACATCATTCCAAACGTAATTCCACGCGTCATTCCACACAGCATTACACACATCATTCTGCACATCAATTCATTACTCATTCCACACCTCATTCCACACCTCATTCCACACATCATTCCACACATCATTGCACACATAATTCCAAACATCATTCCATACATCATTCCACAACTCATTCCACATGTCATTTGAACACCTCATTCCACTCATCATTCCACGCATCATTCCACACCTCATTCCACAACTCATTCAACACATCATTCCACACATCATTCCACACATTATTCCAAACATCATTCCACACCTCATTCCACTCATCATTCCACGCATCATTCCACACCTCATTCCACAACTCATTCAACACATCATTCCACACATCATTCCACACATCATTCCACACATCATTCCACACCTCATTCCAAACCTCATTCCACACCTCATTCCACACATCATTGCATACATCATTGCACATATCATTCCACACATCATTCCACGTATCATTCCACAACATTCAACACATAATTCCACACATCAATCCAAACTTCATTCCATTCCTCATTCCTTGAAAACCTCACTACACACATCATTCCACACACATCATTCCACACCCCATTCCTCACCTCATTCCACAAATCATTCCACAACATTCAACACATCATTCCACACATCAATCCACACATCATTCCATCCCTCATTCCACACGTCATTGAACAACTCATTCCACACATCATTCCACACATCATTCCACACATCATTGCATACATCATTGCACATATCATTCCACACATAATTCCACACGCCATTCAACACCTCATTCCACGTATCATTCCACAACATTCAACACATAATTCCACACATCAATCCAAACTTCATTCCATCCCTCATTCCACACCTCCTTGAAAACCTCATTACACACATCATTCCACACATCATTCCACACCCCATTCCACACCTCATTCCACAAATCATTCCACAACATTCAACACATCATTCCACACTTCAATCCACACGTCATTCCATCCCTCATTCCACACGGCATTCAACAACTCATTCCACAGATCATGCCACACATCATTCCACACATCATTCCACACATCAGTCCATCCCTTATTCCACACGTCATTGAACACCGCATTCCACACATCATTCCACACATCATTCCACACATCATTCCACACATCATTCCACACATCATTCCACACATCAGTCCATACCTCATTCCAAACCTCATTGCAATCCTCATTCCACACCTCATTCCACACATCATTCCACACATCATTCCACACATCATTCCACACATCATTCCAATTTTCATTATACATCACATTCCACATAACATTCCAAGCATCATTCCACACGTCATTCCAAACATCATTCGACACATCATTCCATATATCATTCCAAATGTCATTCGACACATCATTCCACACATCTTTCCACACTTCATTCAACACATCATTACTCACCTCATTCCACGCATCATTCAATACATCATTCCACATAAAATTCCGCACATCATTCCACACATCATTCCACACAACATTCACAACATTCCACACCTCATTGCACACATCATTCCTCACCTCATTCCACACATCATTCAACACATCATTCCACACAACATTCCAAATATCATCCACTCCTCATTCCACATATCATTCCACGCATCATTCCAAATATCATTCCATACAGCATTTCACACATCAGTCCAATTATCATTCCACACCTCATTCCACATATCATTCCACACAACATTCCACACCTCATTCCACACCTCATTCCACACCTCTTTCCACACCTCATTCAACACATCATTCCACACATCATTCCACAACATTCCACACTTCATTCCACACATCAGTCCATACCTCATTCTTCACCTCATTCCACACATCATTCCACACATCATTCCAACATCATTCCACATATCATTTACACATCATTCCACACCTCATTCCACACATCATTCCATAACATTCCACACATCATTACACACATCATTCCACACATCATTGACACATCTTTCCATACCTCATTCCAAACATCATTCCACACATCATTCCACACATCATTCCACACATTATTCCACACCTCATTCCATACATTATTCAACACATCATTCTATACATCATTGACACATCATTGCATACCTCATTCCACACCTCATTCCACATATCATTCCACGCATCATTCCACATCTAATTCCAAACATCATTCCACACATCATTCCGCACGTCATTCCATACATCATTCCACACATCATTCCACACAGCATTCCACACATCATTCCACACAGCATTCCACACATCATTGCACACAACATTCCACACATTATTCCACACCTCATTCCACATTTCATTTACACATCATTCCACACCTCATTCCACACATCATTCCATAACATTCCACACATCATTACACACATCATTCCACACATCATTGACACATCATTCCAAACCTCATTCCAAACATCATTGCACACATCATTCCACACATCATTCCACACATTATTCCACACATCATTCCATACAGCATTCAACACATCATTCCACACATCATTGACACATCATTGCATACCTCATTCCACACATCATTCCATAACATTCCACTCAACATTCCACACATTATTCCACACATCATTGAGACATCATTCCACACATCATTCCACACATCATTCCACACATCATTTCACACCTCATTGCACACATCATTCCACAACATTTCACACATCATTCCACACATCAATCCACACATCATTCCACACAGCATTCCACACATCATTCCACACCTCATTCCACACATCATTCCACACATCATTCAATACATCATTCCACATGTCATCCCACACATCATTCCACACATCATTCCACACAGCATTACACACAGCATTCCACACATCATTGCACACATCATTCCACACCTCATTCCACACAACATTCCACACAACATTCCAAATATCATCCAATCCTCATTCCTCATATCATTCCACGCATCATTCCACATCTCATTCCACACAGCATTCCAAATATCATTCCACACCTCATTCCACACAGCATTCCACACATCATTCCACACGTAATTCCACGCGTCATTCCACACAGCATTACACACATCATTCTTCACATCAATTCACACCTCATTCCAAACCTCATTACACCCATCATTCCACACATCATTGCACACATCATTCCAAACATCATTCCATACGTCATTCCACAAATCATTCCACACGATATTTAAACATCTCATTCCACTCATCATTCCACGCATCATTCCACACCTCATTCCACAACTCATTCAACACATCATTCAAAACATCATTCCACACATCATTCCACACATCATTCCACACATTATTCCAAACATCATTCCACACCTCATTCCACATATCATTCCACGCATCATTACACACATCATTCCACACATCATTCCACACATCATTCCACATATCATTCCACATATCATTCCACATATCAGTCCATCCCTCATTCCACAGCTCATTCCAGACCTCATTCCACACCTCATTCCACACATCATGGCATAGATCATTGCACATATCATTCCACACATCATTCCACACGCCATTCCACACCTCATTCCACGTATCATTCCACAACATTCAGCAAATAATTCCACACATCAATCCACACTTCATTCCGTCCCGCATTTACACCTCCTTGAAAACCTCATTACACACATCATTCCACACATCATGCCACACACCATTCCACACATCAGTCCATCACTTATTCCACACGTCATTGAACAACTCATTCCACACATCATTCCACACATTATTCCACACATCAGTCCATACCTCATTCCAAACCACATTCCACACCTCATTCCACACCTCATTCCACACATCATTCCACACATCATTCCACACATCATTCCACACATCATTCCAATTTTCATTCTACATCACATTCCACATAACATTCCACGCATCATTCCACACATCATTCCAAACATCATTCCACATATCATTCCATATATCATTCCAAATGTCATTCGACACATCATTCCACACATCTTTCCACACTTCATTCCACACATCATTCCTCACCTCATTCCACACATCGTTCAACACATCATTCAACACATCATTCCACACAACATTCCACACAACATTCCACACATCATTGCACACATCATTCCACACCTCATTCATCACATAATTCAACACATCATTCCACACAACATTCCAAATATCATCCACTCCTTATTCCACATGTCATTCCACGCATCATTCCAAATCTCATTCCACACAGCATTTCACACATCAGTCCACACATCATTCCACACCTCATTCCACATATCATTCCACACCTCATTCCACGCATCATTCCACACATCATTCCACACATCATTCCATACCTCATTCCACAACTCATTCCACACCTCATTCCACATCTCATTCCACACCTCATTCCACACGTCATTCCACACATCATTCAACAACATTCCACACTTCATTCCACACAGCAGTCCATACCTCATTCTTCACCATATTCCACACATCATTCCACACATCATTACAAACATCATTCCACATATCATTTACACATCATTCCACACTTCATTCCACACATCATTCCATAACATTCCACACATCATTGCACACATCATTCCACACATTTTTCCACACCTCATTCCATACATCATTCAACACATCATTCCACACATCATTGACACATCATTGCATACGTTATTCCGCACCTCATTCCACATATCATTCCACGCATCATTCCACATCTAATTCCACACATCATTCCACACAGCATTCCACACATCATTCCACACAACATTCCACAAATCATTGCACACAACATTCCACATATCATTCCACACCTCATTCCACATTTCATTTACACATCATTCCACACCTCATTCCACACATCATTCCATAACATTCCACACATCATTCCACACATCATTCCACACATCATTCCACACATCATTCCACACATCAGTCCAAACCTTATTCCAAACCTCATTGCAAACCTCATTCCACACCTCATTCCACACATCATTCCACACATCATTCCACACATCATGCCACACATCATTCCAATTTTCATTATACATCACATTCCACATAACATTCCAAGCATCATTCCACACGTCATTCCAAACATCATTCGACACATCATTCCATATATCATTCCAAATGTCATTCGACACATCATTCCACACATCTTTCCACACTTCATTCCACACATCATTCCTCACCTCATTCCACACATCATTCAATACATCATTCCACATACAATTCCACACATCATTCCACACATCATTCCACACAACATTCCACACCTCATTGCACACATTAATTCCTCACCTCATTCCACACATCATTCAACACATCAGTCCACACAACATTCCAAATATCATCCCCTCCTCATTCCACATATCATTCCACGCATCATTCCAAATATCATTCCACACAGCATTTCACACATCAGTCCAATTATCATTCCACACCTCATTCCACATAACATTCCACACAACATTCCACACCTCATTCCACACCTCATTCCACACCTCTTTCCACACCTCATTCCACACATCATTCCACACATCATTCCACAACATTCCACAGTTCATTCCACACATCAGTCCATACCTCATTCTTCACCTCATTTCACACATCATTCCACATATCATTCCAACATCATTCCACATATCATTTACACATCATTCCACACCTCATTCCACACATCATTCCAAAACATTCCACACATCATTACACACATCATTCCACACATCATTGACACATCATTCCATACCTCATTCCAAACATCATTCCACACATCATTCCACACATCATTCCACACATTATTCCACACCTCATTCCATACATTATTCAACACATCATTCCACACATCATTGACACATCATTGCATACCTCATTCCACACCTCATTCCACATATCATTCCACGCATCATTCCACATCTAATTCCAAACATCATTCCACACATCATTCCGCACGTCATTCCATAGATCATTCCACACATCATTCCACACAGCATTCCACACATCATTCCACACAGCATTCCACACATCATTGCACACAACATTCCAAATATCATCCAATCCTCATTCCTCATATCATTCCACGCATCATTCCACATCTCATTCCACACAGCATTCCAAATATCATTCCACACCTCATTCCAAACAGCATTCTACACATCATTCCACACGTAATTCCACGCGTCATTCCACACAGCATTAAACACATCATTCTTCACATCAATTCACACCTCATTCCACACCTCATTACACCCATCATTCCACACATCATTGCACACATCATTCCAAACATCATTCCATACGTCATTGCACAAATCATTCCACACGATATTTAAACACCTCATTCCACTCATCATTCCACGCATCATTCCACACCTCATTCCACAACTCATTCAACACATCATTCAAAACATCATTCCACACATCATTCCACACATCATTCCACACATTATTCCAAACATCATTCCACACCTCATTCCACATATCATTCCACGCATCATTCCACACATCATTCCACACATCATTCCACACATCATTCCACATATCATTCCACATATCATTCCACATATCAGTCCATCCCTCATTCCACAGCTCATTCCAGACCTCATTCCACACCTCATTCCACACATCATTGCATAGATCATTGCACATATCATTCCACACATCATTCCACACGCCATTCCACACCTCATTCCACGTATCATTCCACAACATTCAGCAAATAATCCAACACATCAATCCACACTTCATTCCGTCCCGCATTTACACCTCCTTGAAAACCTCATTACACACATCATTGACACATCATTCCATACCTCATTCCAAACATCATTCCACACATCATTCCACACATCATTCCACACATTATTCCACACCTCATTCCATACATTATTCAACACATCATTCCACACATCGTTGACACATCATTGCATACCTCATTCCACACCTCATTCCACATATCATTCCACGCATCATTCCACATCTAATTCCAAACATCATTCCACACATCATTCCGCACGTCATTCCATAGATCATTCCACACATCATGCCACACACCATTCCACACATCAGTCCATCACTTATTCCACACGTCATAGAAACATAGAAACATAGAAAAATAGGTGCAGGAGTAGGCCATTCGGCCCTTCTAGCCTGCACCGCCATTCAATGAGTTCATGGCTGAACATTCAACTTCAGTACCCCATTCCTGCTTTCTCGCCATACCCCTTGATCCCCCTAGCAGTAAGGACCTCATCTAACTCCTTTTTGAATATATTTAGTGAATTGGCCTCAACAACTTTCTGTGGTAGAGAATTCCACAGGTTCACCACTCTCTGGGTGAAGAAGTTCCTCCGCATCTCGGTCCTAAATGGCTTACCCCTGATCCCCACATCATTGAACAACGCATTCCACACATCATTCCACACATCATTCCACACATCATTCCACACATTATTCCACACATCAGTCCATACCTCATTCCAAACCACATTCCACACCTCATTCCACACCTCATTCCACACATCATTCCACACATCATTCCACACATCATTCCACACATCATTCCAATTTTCATTCTACATCACATTCCACATAAAATTCCACGCATCATTCCACACATCATTCCAAACATCATTCCACACATCATTCCATATATCATTCCAAATGTCATTCGACAGATCATTCCACACATCTTTCCACACTTCATTCCACACATCATTCCTCACCTCATTCCACACATCATTCAACACATCATTCAACACATCATTCCACACAACATTCCACACAACATTCCACACATCATTGCACACATCATTCCACACCTCATTCATCACTTCATTCAACACATCATTCCACACAACATTCCAAATATCATCCACTCCTTATTCCACATGTCATTCCACGCATCATTCCAAATCTCATTCCACACAGCATTTCACACATCAGTCCACACATCATTCCACGCCTCATTCCACATATCATTCCACACCTCATTCCACGCATCATTCCACACATCATTCCACACATCATTCCATACCTCATTCCACAACTCATTCCACACCTCATTCCACATCTCATTCCACACCTCATTCCACACGTCATTCTACACATCATTCCACAACGTTCCACACTTCATTCCACACAGCAGTCCATACCTCATTCTTCACCATATTCCACACATCATTCCACACATCATTACAAACGTCATTCCACATATCATTTACACATCATTCCACACCTCATTCGACACATCATTCCATAACAATCCACACATCATTGCACACATCATTCCACACATTATTCCACACCTCATTCCATACATCATTCAACACATCATTCCAAACATCATTGACACATCATTGCATACGTTATTCCGCACCTCATTCCACATATCATTCCACGCATCATTCCACATCTAATTCCAGACATCATTCCACACAGCATTCCACACATCATTCCACACAACATTCCACACATCATTGCACACAACATTCCACATATCATTCCACACCTCATTCCACATTTCATTTACACATCATTCCACACCTCATTCCACACATCATTCCATAACATTCCACACATCATTAAACACATCATTCCACACATCATTGACACATCATTCCATACCTCATTCCAAACATCATTCCACACATCATTCCAGACATCATTCCACACATTATTCTACACCTCATTCCATACATCATTTAACACATCATTCCACACATCATTGACACATCATTGCATACCTCATTCCACACATCATTCCATCACATTCCACTCAACATTCCACACATTATTCCACACATCATAGAGACATCATTCCACACATCATTCCACACATCATTCCACACATCAATCCAAACATCATTCCACACATCATTCCACACCTCATTCCACGGATCATTCCTCTCATCATTCAATACATCATTCCACATGTCATTCCACACATCATTCCACACATAATTCCACACAGCATTCCACACATCATTGCACAAATCATTCCACACCTCATTCCATACCTCATTCCACACATCATTCCACACAGCATTCCACACATCATTCCACACGTCATTCCACACATCATTCCACACATCATTCCATACAGCATTCCAAATATCATTCCACACCTCATTCCACACCTCATTCCACACATCATTCCACACATCATTGCACACATCATTCCAAACATCAGTCCATACATCATTCCACAAATCATTCCACACGTCATTTAAACACCTCATTCCACTCATCATTCGACGCATCATTCCACACCTCATTCCACAACTCATTCAACACATCATTCCACACATCATTCCACACATCATTCCACACATCATTCCACACATTAATCCACACATCATTCCACACCTCATTCCACATATCATTCCACGCATCATTCCACACATCATTCCACACCTCATTCCACATTTCATTTACACATCATTCCACACCTCATTCCACACATCATTCCATAACATTCCACACATCATTAAACACATCATTCCACACATCATTGACACGTCATTCCATACCTCATTCCAAACATAATTCCACACATCATTCCAGACATCATTCCACACATTATTCCACACCTCATTCCATACATCATTCAACACATCATTCCACACATCATTAACACATCATTGTATACCTCATTCATCACATCATTCCATCACATTCCACTCAACATTCCACACATTATTCCACACATCATAGAGACATCATTCCACACATCATTCCACACATCATTCCACACATCATTTCACACCTCATACCACACATCATTCCACAACATTTCACACATCATTCCACACATCAATCCACAAATCATTCCACACATCATTCCACACATCATTCCACACCTCATTCCACGCATCATTCCTCACATCATTAAATACATCATTCCACATATCATTCCACACATCATTCCGCATGTCATTCCACACATAATTCCACACAGCATTCCACACATCATTGCACAAATCATTCCACACCTCATTCCACACCTCATTCCACACATCATTCCACACAGCATTCCACACATCATTCCACACAACATTCCAAATATCATCCAATCCTCATTCCTCATATCATTCCACGCATCATTCCACATCTCATTCCACACATCATTCCACACATCATTCCACACCTCATTCCACACGTCATTCCACACCTCATTACACACCTCATTCCACACATCATTCCACACGTAATTCCACGCGTCATTCCACACAGCATTATACACATCATTCTTCACATCAATTCACACCTCATTCCACACATCATTCCACACCTCATTCCACACATCTTTCCACACATCATTGCACACATCATTCCAAACATCAGTCCATACATCATTCCACAAATCATTCCACACGTCATTTAAACACCTCATTCCACTCATCATTCGACGCATCATTCCACACCTCATTCCACAATTCATTCAACACATCATGCCACACATCATTCCACACTACATTCCACCTATCATTCCACAACATTCAACACATAATTCCACACATCAATCCAAACTTCATCCATCCCTCATTCCAACCTCCTTGAAAACCTCATTACACACATCATTCCACACATCATTCCACAACATTCCACACTTCATTCCACACATCAGTCCATACCTCATTCTTCACCTCATTCCACACATCATTCCACACATCATTCCAAACATCATTCCACATATCATTTACACATCATTCCACACCTCATTCCACACATCATTCCATAACATTCCACACATCATTACACACATCATTCCACACATCATTGACACATCATTCCATACCTCATTCCAAACATCATTCCACACATCATTCCAGACATCATTCCACACATTATTCCACACCTCATTCCATACATCATTCAACACATCATACCACACAGCATTGACACATCATTGCATACCTCATTCCACACCTCATTCCATCACATTCCACTCAACATTCCACACGTTATTCCACACATCATAGAGACATCATTCCACACATCATTCCACACATCATTCCACACATCATTTCACACCTCATACCACACATCATTCCACAACATTTCACACAGCATTCCACACATCAATCCACATATCATTCCACACATCATTCCACACATCATTCCACACCTCATTCCACGCATCATTCCACACATCATTCAATACATCATTCCACATATCATTCCACACATCATTCCACACATCATTCCACACATAATTCCACACAGCATTCCACACATCATTGCACACATCATTCCACACCTCATTCCACACCTCATTCCACTCATCATTCCACACAGCATTCCACACATCATTCCACACAACATTCCAAATATCATCCAATCCTCATTCCTCATATCATTCCACGCGTCATTCTACATCTCATTCCACACATCATTCCACACATCATTCCGCACCTCATTCCAAACGTCATTCCACATATCATTCCACACATCATTCCACACAGCATTCCAAATATCATTCCACACCTCATTCCACACCTCATTCCACACATCACTCCACACGTAATTCCACGCGTCATTCCACACAGCATTACACACATCATTGCACACATCATTCCAAAATCATTCCATACATCATTCCACAAATCGTTCCACACGTCATTTAAACACCTCATTCCACTCATCATTCCACGCATCATTCCACACCTCATTCCACAACTGATTCAACACATCATTCCACACATCATTCCACACATCATTCCACACATCATTCCACATATTATTCCAAACATCATTCCACACCTCATTCCACATATCATTCCACGCATCATTCCACACATCATTCCACACATCATTCCACACATCATTCCACATATCATTCCGCATATCATTCCACACATCAGTCCATCCCTCATTCCACAGCTCATTCCAGACCTCATTCCACACCTCATTCCAAACAACATTGCATACATCATTGCACATATCATTCCACACATCATTCCACACGCCATTCCACACCTCATTCCACGTATCATTCCATAACATTCAACACATAATTCCACACATCAATCCAAACTTCATTCCATCCCTCATTCCACACCTCCTTGAAAACCGCATTACACACATCATTCCACACATCATTCCACACATCATTCCACACATCAGTCCATCCCATATTCCACACGTCATTGAACAACTCATTCCACACATCATTCCACACATCATTCCACACACCATTCCACACCTCATTCCACACATCATTCCACACATCATTCAATACATCATTCCACATATCATTCCACACATCATTCCACACCAAATTCCACACAGCATTCCACACATCATTGCACACATCATTCCAAACATCATTCCATACATCATTCCACAAATCATTCCACACGTCATTTAAACACCTCATTCCACTCATCATTCTACGCATCATTCCACACCTCATTTCACAACTCATTCAACACATCATTCCACACATCATTCCACACATCATTCCACACATCATTCCACACATTATTCCAAACATCATTCCACACCTCATTCCACATATCATTCCACGCATCATTCCACACATCATTCCACACATCATTCCACACATCATTCCACATATCATTCCACATATCATTCCACACATCAGTCCATCCCTCATTCCACATCTCATTCCAGACCTCATTCCACACCTCATTCCACACATCATTGCATACATCATTGCACATATCATTCCAAACATCATTCCACACGCCATTCCACACCTTTATTCCACGTATCATTCCACAACATTCAACACATAATTCCACACATCAATCCAAACTTCATTCTATCCATCATTCCACACCTGCTTGAAAACCTCATTACACACATCATTCCACACATCATTCCACAGCCCATTCCACACCTCATCCCACAAATCATTCCACAACATTCAACACATCATTCCACACATCAATCCACACGTCATTCCATCCCTCATTCCACACGTCATTGAACAACTCATTCCACACATCATGCCACACATCATGCCACACATCATTCTACACATCAGTCCATCCCTTATTCCACACGTCATTGAACAATTCATTCCACACATCTTTCCACACATCATTCCACAAATCATTCCACACATCATTCCACACATCATTCCACACGACAGCCCATACCTCATTCCAAACCTCATTCCACACCTCATTCCACACCTCATTCCACACATCATTCCACACATCATTCCAATTTTCATTCAACATCACATTCCACATAACATTCCACGCATCATTCCATACATCATTCCTATCATCATTCCACACATCATTGCATTTATCATTCCAAATGTCAGTCGACACATCATTCCACACATCTTTCCACACTTCATTCCACACATCATTCCTCACCTCATTCCACACATCATTCAATGCATCATTCCACATACCATTCCACACATCATTCCACACATCAATCCACACAACATTCCACACATCATTGCACACATCATTCCACACCTGATTCCACACATCATTCAACACATCATTCCACACAACATTCCAAATATCATCCACTCCTCATTCAACATATCATTCCACGCATCATTCCAAATCTCATTCCAAACAGCATTTCACACATCAATCCACACATCATTCCACACCTCATTCCACATATCATTCCACACCTCATTCCACGCATCATTCCACACATCATTCCAAACATCATTCCACACCTCATTCCACACCTCATTCCACAATTCATTCCACACCTCATTCCACACCTCATTCCACACATCATTCCACACGTCATTCCACAACATTCCACACTTCATTACACACATCAGTCCATAACTCATTCTTCACCTCATTCCACACATCATTCCACACCTCATTCCACATATCATTCCACACCTCATTCCACGCATCATTCCACACATCATTCCAAACATCATTCCACACCTCATTCCACACCTCATTCCACAATTCATTCCACACCTCATTCCACACCTCATTCCAACATCATCCGCATATCATTTACACATCATTCCACACCTCATTCCACACATCATTCCATAACATTCCACACATCATTACACACATCATTCCACACATCATTGACACATCATTCCATGCCTCATTCCAAACATCAGTCCACACATCATTCCACACATCATTCCACACATTATTCCACACCTCATTTCATACATCATTCAACACATCATTCCACACATCATTGACACATCATTGCATACCTCATTCCATACCCCATTCCACATATCATTCCACGCATCATTCCACATCTAATTCCACACATCATTCCACACTTCATTCCGTACGTCATTCCATACATCATTCCACACATCATTCCACACAGCATTCCACACATCATTCCACACAGCATTCCACACATCATTGCACACAACATTCCACACATCATTCCACACCTCATTCCACACATCATTCCACAACATTCCACACAACATTACACACATCATTCCAAACATCATTGACACATCATTCCATACCTCATTCCAAACATCATTCCACACATCATGCCACACATCATTCCATACATTATTCCACACGTCATTCCATACATCATTCAGCACATCATTCCACACATCATTGACACATCATTGCATACCTCATTCCACACATCATTCCATAACATTCCACTCAACATTCCACACATTATTCCACACATCATTGAGACATCATTCCACACATCATTACACACATCATTCCACACATCATTTCAAACCTCATTGCACACATCATTCCACAACATTTCACACGTCATTCCACACATCATTGCATTTATCATTCCAAATGTCAGTCGACACATCATTCCACACATCTTTCCACACTTCATTCCACACATCATTCCTCACCTCATTCCACACATCATTCAATGCATCATTCCACATACCATTCCACACATCATTCCACACATCAATCCACACAACATTCCACACATCATTGCACACATCATTCCACACCTGATTCCACACATCATTCAACACATCATTCCACACAACATTCCAAATATCATCCACTCCTCATTCAACATATCATTCCACGCATCATTCCAAATCTCATTCCAAACAGCATTTCACACATCAATCCACACATCATTCCACACCTCATTCCACATATCATTCCACACCTCATTCCACGCATCATTCCACACATCATTCCAAACATCATTCCACACCTCATTCCACACCTCATTCCACAATTCATACCACACCTCATTCCACACCTCATTCCACACATCATTCCACACATCATTCCACAACATTCCACACTTCATTACACACATCAGTCCATAACTCATTCTTCACCTCATTCCACACATCATTCCACACCTCATTCCACATATCATTCCACACCTCATTCCACGCATCATTCCACACATCATTCCAAACATCATTCCACACCTCATTCCACACCTCATTCCACAATTCATTCCACACCTCATTCCACACCTCATTCCAACATCATCCGCATATCATTTACACATCATTCCACACCTCATTCCACACATCATTCCATAACATTCCACACATCATTACACACATCATTCCACACATCATTGACACATCATTCCATGCCTCATTCCAAACATCATTCCACACATCATTCCACACATCATTCCACACATTATTCCACACCTCATTTCATACATCATTCAACACATCATTCCACACATCATTGACACATCATTGCATACCTCATTCCATACCCCATTCCACATATCATTCCACGCATCATTCCACATCTAATTCCACACATCATTCCACACTTCATTCCGTACGTCATTCCATACATCATTCCACACATCATTCCACACAGCATTCCACACATCATTCCACACAGCATTCCACACATCATTGCACACAACATTCCACACATCATTCCACACCTCATTCCACACATCATTCCACAACATTCCACACAACATTACACACATCATTCCAAACATCATTGACACATCATTCCATACCTCATTCCAAACATCATTCCACACATCATTCCACACATCATTCCATACATTATTCCACACGTCATTCCATACATCATTCAGCACATCATTCCACACATCATTGACACATCATTGCATACCTCATTCCACACATCATTCCATAACATTCCACTCAACATTCCACACATTATTCCAAACATCATTGAGACATCATTCCACACATCATTACACACATCATTCCACACATCATTTCACACCTCATTGCACACATCATTCCACAACATTTCACACGTCATTCCACACATCAATCCACACATCATTCCACACATCATTCCACACATCATTCCACACCTCATTCCACACATCATTCCACACATCATTCAATACATCATTCCATATATCATTCCACACATCATTACACACATCATTCCACACCTCATTCCAAACATCATTCCACACCTCATTCCACATATCATTCCACGCATCATTCCACACATCATTCCACACATCATTCCACACATCATTCCTCATATCATTCCACATATCATTCCACACATCAGTCCATCCCTCATTCCACAGCTCATTCCAGACTTCATTCCACGCCTCATTCCACACAACATTGCATACATCATTGCACATATCATTCCACACATCATTCCACACGCCATTCCACACCTCATTCCACGTATCATTCCACAACATTCAACACATAATTCCACAAATCAATCCAAACTTCATTCCATCCCTCATTCCATATCTCCTTGAAAACCTCATTACACACATCATTCCACACATCATTCCACACCCAATTCCACACCTCATTCCACAAATCATTCCACAACATTCAACACATCATTCCACACATCAATCCACACATCATTCCATCCCTCATTCCACACGTCATTGAAAAACTCATTCCACACATCATGCCACACAACATGCCACACATCATTCCTCAGATCAGTCCATCCCATATTCCACACGTCATTGAACAACTCATTCCACACATCATTCCATACATCATTCCACACACCATTCCACACCTCATCCCACACATCATTCCACACATCATTCAATACATCATTCCACATATCATTCCACACATCATTTCACACATCATTCCACACATCATTCCACACAGCATGCCACACATCATTCCACACAACATTCCAAATATCATCCAATCCTCATTCCTCATATCATTTCACGCATCATTCCACATCTCATACCACACATCATTCCACACATCATTCCACACCTCATTCCACACGTCATTCCACACATCATTCCACACATCTTTCCACACAGCATTCCAAATATCATACCACACCTCATTCCACACCTCATTCCACACATCATTCCACATGTAATTCCACGCGTCGTTCCACACAGCATTACACTCATCATTCTTCACATCAATTCACACCTCATTCCACACCTCATTCCACACCTCATTCCACACATCATTCCACACATCATTGCACACATCATTCCAAACATCATTCCATACATCATTCCACAAATCATTCCACACGTCATTTAAACACCTAATTCCACTCATCATTCTACGCATCATTCCACACCTCATTCCACAACTCATTCAACACATCATTCCACACATCATTCCACACATCATTCCACACATCATTCCACACCTCATTTCACATATCATTCCACGCATCATTCCACACATCATTCCACACATCATTCCACATATCATTCCACATATCATTCCACACATCAATCCATCCCTCATTCCAAACCTCATTCCAGACCTCATTCCACACCTCATTCCACACATCATTGCATACATCATTGCACATATCATTCCACACTTCATTCCACACGCCATTCCACACCTCATTCCACGTATCATTCCACAACATTCAACACATAATTCCACACATCAATCCAAACTTCATTCCATCCCTCATTCCACACCTCCTTGAAAACCTCATTACACACATCATTCCACACATCATTCCACACCCCATTCCACACCTCATTCCACAAATCATTCCACAACATTCAACACATCATTCCACACATCAATCCACACGTCATTCCATTCCTCATTCCACACGTCATTGAACAACTCATTCCACACATCATGCTACACATCATGCCACACATCATTCCACACATCAGTCCATCCCTTATTCCACACGTCATTGAACAACTCATTCCACACATCATTCCACACATCATTCCACACATCATTCCACACATCATTCCACACATCATTCCAAACATCAGTGCATACCTCATTCCAAACCTCATTCCACACCTCATTCCACACCTCATTCCACACATCATTCCACACATCATTCCACACATCATTCCACACACCATTCCAATTTTCATTCTACATCACATTCCACATAACATTCCACGCATCATTCCATACATCATTCCAAATGTCAATCGACACTTCATTCCAAATACCATTCCACACATCATTCCACACATCATTCCACACAACATTCCACACATCATTGCACACATCATTCCACACCTCATTCCACACATCATTCAACACATCATTCCACACAACATTCCAAATATCATCCACTCCTCATTCCACATATCATTCCACGCATCATTCCAAATCTCATTCCACACAGCATTTCACACATCAATCCACACATCATTCCACACCTCATTCCACTAATCATTCCACACCTCATTCCACGCATCATTCCACACATCATTCCAAACATCATTCCACACCTCATTCCACACCTCATTCCACACCTCATTCCACACCTCATTCCACACCTCATTCCAAACATCATTCCACACATCATTCCACAACATTCCACACTTCATTCCACACATCAGTCCATAACTCATTCTTCACCTCATTCCACACATCTTTCCACACATCATTCCAACATCATTCCACACCTCATTTCACACATCATTCCATAACATTCCACACATCATTACACACATCATTCCACACATTATTGACACATCATTCCATACCTCATTCCATGCCTCATTCCACATATCATTCCACGCATCATTCCACATCTAATTCCACACATCATTCCACACTTCATTCCGCACGACATTCCATACATCATTCCACACATCATTCCAGACAGCATTCCACACATCATTCCACACCTCATTCCACACATCATTCCATAACATTCCACACATCATTCCACACATCATTCCACACATCATAAACACATCATTCCATACCTCATTCCAATCATCATTCCACACATCATTCCACACATCATTCCACACATTATTCCACACGACATTCCATACATCATTCCAGACAGCATTCCACACATCATTTCACACCTCATTCCACACATCATTCCATAACATTCCACACATCATTCCACACATCATTCCACACATCATTGACACATCATTCCATACCTCATTCCAATCATCATTCCACACATCATTGCATACCTCATTCCACACATCATTCCTTAACATTCCACTCAACATTCCACACATTATTCCACACATCATTGAGACATCATTCCACACATCATTACACACATCATTCCACACATCATTTCACACCTCATTGCACGCATCATTCCACAACATTTCACACATCATTCCACACATCAATCCACACATCATTCCACACATTATTCCACACATCATTCCACACCTCATTCCACACATCATTCCACACATCATTCAATGCATCATTCCACACATCATTGCACACAGCATTCTACACAGCATTCCACACATCATTGCACACATTAATCCACACATCATTCCACACCTCATTCCACACATCAATCCACACAGCATTCCACATATCATTCCACACAACATTCCAAATATCATCCAATCATCATTCCTCATATCATTCCACGCATCATTCCACATCTCATTCCACACATCATTCCACACATCATTCCACACCTCATTCCACACGTCATTCCACACATCATTCCACACGGCATTTCAAATATCATTCCACACATCATTCCACACCTCATTCCACACATCATTCCTCACGTAATTCCACGCGTCATTCCACACAGCATTCCACACATCATTCCTTAACATTCCACTCAACATTCCACACATTATTCCACACATCATTGAGACATCATTCCACACATCATTACACACATCATTCCACACATCATTTCACACCTCATTGCACGCATCATTCCACAACATTTCACACATCATTCCACACATCAATCCACACATCATTCCACACATCATTCCACACATCATTCCACACCTCATTCCACACATCATTCCACACATCATTCAATACATCATTCCACACATCATTGCACACAGCATTCTACACAGCATTCCACACATCATTGCACACATTAATCCACACATCATTCCACACCTCATTCCACACATCAATCCACACAGCATTCCACATATCATTCCACACAACATTCCAAATATCATCCAATCATCATTCCTCATATCATTCCACGCCTCATTCCACATCTCATTCCACACATCATTCCACACATCATTCCACACCTCATTCCACACGTCATTCCACACATCATTCCACACGGCATTCCAAATATCATTCCACACATCATTCCACACCTCATTCCACACATCATTCCTCACGTAATTCCACGCGTCATTCCACACAGCATTACACACATCATTCATTACATCAATTCACACCTCATTCCACACCTCATTCCATACATCATTCCACAAATCATTCCACACTTCATTTAATCACCTCATTCCACTCATCATTCCACGCATCATTCCACACCTCATTCCACAACTCATTGAACACATCCTTCCACACATCATTCCACACGTCACTCCACACATCATTCCAATTTTCATTCTACATCACATTCCACATAACATTCCACGCAACATTCCACACATCATTCCACACGTCATTTAATCACCTCATTCCACACATTATTCCAAACATCATTCCACACCTCATTCCACTCATCATTCCACGCATCATTCCACACCTCATTCCACAACTCATTCAACACATCATTCCACACATCATTCCACACATCATTCCACACATCATTCCAATTTTCATTCTACATCACATTCCACATAACATTCCACGCAACATTCCACACATCATTCCACACATCATTCCATATATCATTCCAAATGTCATTCGACACATCATTCCACACATCTTTCCACACTTCATTCCACACATCATTCCTCACCTCATTCCACACATCATTCAATACATCATTCCACATACCATTCCACACATCATTCCACACATCATTCCACACAACATTCCACACATCATTGCACACATCATTCCACACCTTTTCCACACATCATTCAACACATCATTCCACACAATATTCCAAATATCATCCACTCCTCATTCCAACTATCATTCCACGCATCATTCCAAATCTCATTCCAGACAGCATTTCACACATCAGTCTACACATAATTCCACATCTCATTCCACATATCATTCCACACGTCATTCCATTCCTCATTTCACACTTCATTGAACAACTCATTCCACACATCATGCTGCACATCATGCCACACATCATTCCACACATCAGTCCATCACTTATTCCACACGTCATTGAACAACTCATTCCACACATCATTCCACACATCATTCCACACATCATTCCACACATCATTCCACACATCATTCCAAACATCAGTGCATACCTCATTCCAAACCTCATTCCACACCTCATTCCACACCTCATTCCACACATCATTCCACACATCATTCCACACATCATTCCACACACCATTCCAATTTTCATTCTACATCACATTCCACATAACATTCCACGCATCATTCCATACATCATTCCAAATGTGAATCGACACTTCATTCCAAATACCATTCCACACATCATTCCACACATCATTCCACACAACATTCCACACATCATTGCACACATCATTCCACACCTCATTCCACACATCATTCAACACATCATTCCACAAAACATTCCAAATATCATCCACTCCTCATTCCACATATCATTCCACGCATCATTCCAAATCTCATTCCACACAGCATTTCACACATCAATCCACACATCATTCCACACCTCATTCCACTAATCATTCCACACCTCATTCCACGCATCATTCCACACATCATTCCAAACATCATTCCACACCTCATTCCACACCTCATTCCACACCTCATTCCACACCTCATTCCACACCTCATTCCAAACATCATTCCACACATCATTCCACAACATTCCACACTTCATTCCACACATCAGTCCACAACTCATTCTTCACCTCATTCCACATATCATTCCACACATCATTCCAACATCATTCCACACCTCATTTCACACATCATTCCATAACATTCCACACATCATTACACACATCATTCCACACATTATTGACACATCATTCCATACCTCATTCCATGCCTCATTCCACATATCATTCCACGAATCATTCCACATCTAATTCCACACATCATTCCACACTTCATTCCGCACGTCATTCCATACATCATTCCACACATCATTCCAGACAGCATTCCACACATCATTCCACACCTCATTCCACACATCATTCCATAACATTCCACAAATCATTCCACACATCATTCCACACATCATAAACACATCATTCCATACTCATTCCAATCATCATTCCACACATCATTCCACACATCATTCCACACATTTTTCCACACGACATTCCATACATCATTCCAGACAGCATTCCACACATCATTTCACACCTCATTCCACACATCATTCCATAACATTCCAAACATCATTCCACACATCATTCCACACATCATTGACACATCATTCCATACCTCATTCCAATCATCATTCCACACATCATTGCATACCTCATTCCACACATCATTCCTTAACTTTCCACTCAACATTCCACACATTATTCCACACATCATTGAGACATCATTCCACACATCATTACACACATCATTCCACACATCATTTCACAACTCATTGCACGCATCATTCCACAACATTTCACACATCATTCCACACATCAATCCACACATCATTCCACACATCATTCCACACATCATTCCACACCTCATTCCACACATCATTCCACACATCATTCAATTCATCATTCCACACATCATTCCACACAGCATTCTACACAGCATTCCACACATCATTGCACACATTAATCCACACATCATTCCACACCTCATTCCACACATCAATCCACACAGCATTCCACATATCATTCCACACAACATTCCAAATATCATCCAATCATCATTCCTCATATCATTCCACGCATCATTCCACATCTCATTCCACACATCATTCCACACATCATTCCACACCTCATTCCACACGGCATTCCAAATATCATTCCACACATCATTCCACACCTCATTCCACACATCATTCCTCACGTAATTCCACGCGTCATTCCACACAGCATTACACACGTCATTCATTACATCAATTCACACCTCATTCCACACCTCATTCCATACATCATTCCACAAATCATTCCACACGTCATTTAAAAACCTCATTCCACTCATCATTCCACGCATCATTCCACACCTCATTCCACAACTCATTGAACACATCCTTCCACACATCATTCCACACGTCACTCCACACATCATTCCAATTTTCATTCTACATCACATTCCACATAACATTCCACGCAACATTCCACACATCATTCCACACGTCATTTAATCACCTCATTCCACACATTATTCCAAACATCATTCCACACCTCATTCCACTCATCATTCCACGCATCATTCCACACCTCATTCCACAACTCATTCAACACATCATTCCACACATCATTCCACACATCATTCCACACATCATTCCAATTTTCATTCTACATCACATTCCACATAACATTCCACGCAACATTCCACACATCATTCCACACATCATTCCATATATCATTCCAAATGTCATTCGACACATCATTCCACACATCTTTCCACACTTCATTCCACACATCATTCCTCACCTCATTCCACACATCATTCAATACATCATTCCACATACCATTCCACACATCATTCCACACATCATTCCACACAACATTCCACACATCATTGCACACATCATTCCACACCTCATTCCACACATCATTCAACATATCATTCCACACAATATTCCAAATATCATCCACTCCTCATTCCAACTATCATTCCACGCATCATTCCAAATCTCATTCCAGACAGCATTTCACACATCAGTCTACACATAATTCCACACCTCATTCCACATATCATTCCACACCTCATTCCACGCATCATTCCACACATCATTCCACACATCATTCCACACCTCAGTCTACACCTCATTCCACACCTCATTCCACACCTCATTCCACACCTCATTCCACACATCATTCCACAAATCATTCCACAACATTCCACACTTCATTCCACACATCATTCCACACCTCATTCAACACATCATTCCACACATCATTTCACACCTCATTCCACACATCATTCCATAACATTCCACACATCATTACACACATCATTCCACACATCATTGACACATAATTCCATACCTCATTCCAAACATCATTCCACACATCATTCCACACATCATTCCACACATTATTCCACACCTCATTTCATACATCATTCAACACATCATTCCACACATCATTGACACATCATTGCATACCTCATTCCATACCCCATTCCACATATCATTCCACGCATCATTCCACATCTAATTCCACACATCATTCCACACTTCATTCCGCACGTCATTCCATACATCATTCCACACATCATTCCACACAGCATTCCACACTTCATTCCACACAGCATTCCACACATCATTGCACACAACATTCCACACATCATTCCACACCTCATTCCACACATCATTCCATAACATTCCACACATCATTACACACATCATTCCACACATCATTGACACATCATTCCATACCTCATTCCAAACATCATTCCACACATCATTCCACACATCATTCCACACATCATTCCACACGTCATTCCATACATCATTCAACACATCATTCCACACATCATTGACACATCATTGTATACCTCATTCCACACATCATTCCTTAACATTCCACTCAACATTCCACACGTTATTCCACACATCATTGAGACATCATTCCACACATCATTACACACATCATTCCACACATCATTTCACACCTCATTGCACACATCATTCCACAACATCTCACACATCATTCCACACATCAATCCACACATCATTCCACACATTATTCCACACATCATTCCACACCTCATTCCACACATCATTCCACTCATCATTCAATACATCATTCGACATATCATTCCACACATAATTCCACACATCATTCCACACAGCATTCTACACAGCATTCCACACATCATTCCACATATCATTCCACACATCATTCCACACCTCATTCCACACATCATTGCACACATCATTCCACACCACATTCCACACATCATTCCACACATCATTCCACACAGCATTCCACACATCATTCCACACAACATTCCAAATATCATCCAATCCTCATTCCTCATATCATTCCACGGCTCATTCCACATCTCATTCCACACATCATTCCACACATCATTCCACACCTCATTCTACACGTCATTCCACACATCATTCCACACAGCATTCCAAATATCATTCCACACCTCATTCCACACCTCATTCCACACATCATTCCACACGTAATTCCACGCGTCATTCCACACAGCATTACACACATCATTCTTCACATCAATTCACACCTCATTCCACACCTCATTCCACACCTCATTCCACACATCATTCCACACATCATTGCACACATCATTCCAAACATCATTCCATACATCATTCCACAAATCATTCCACACGTCATTTAAACACCTCATTCCACTCATCATTCCATGCATCATTCCACACCTCATTCCACAACTGATTCAACACATCATTCCACACATCATTCCACACATCATTCCACACATCATTCCACACATTATTCCAAACATCATTCCACACCTCATTCCAGATATCATTCCACGCATCATTCCACACGTTATTCCACACATCATTCCACACTTCATTCCACATATCATTCCACATATCATTCCACACATCAGTCGATCCCTCATTCCACAGCTCATTCCAGACCTCATTCCACACCTCATTCCACACAACATTGCATACAGCATTCCAAATATCATTCCACACATCATTCCACACGCCATTCCACACTTCATTCCACGTATCATTCAACAACATTCAACACATAATTCCACACATCAATCCAAACTTCATTCCATCCCTCATTCCACACCTCCTTGAAAACCTCATTACACACATCATTCCACACATCATTCCACACCCCATTCCACACCTGATTCCACAAATCATTCCACAACATTCAACACATCATTCCACACATCAATCCACACATCATTCCATCCCTCATTCCACATGTCATTGAACAACTCATTCCACACATCATGCCACACATCATGCCACACATCATTCCATACATCAGTCCATCCCATATTCCACACGTCATTGAACAACTCATTCCACACATCATTCCACACATCATTCCACACACCATTCCACACCTCATTCCACACATCATTCCACACATCATTCAATACATCATTCCACATATCATTCCACACATCATTCCACACATAATTCCACTCAGCATTCCACACATCATTGCACACATCATTCCACACCTCATTCCATACCTCATTCCACACATCATTCCACACAGCATTCCACACATCATTCCACACATCATTCCAAATATCATCCAATCCTCATTCCTCATATCATTTCACGCATCATTCCACATCTCATACCACACATCATTCCACACTTCATTCCACACCTCATTCCACAAGTCATTCCACACATCATTCCACACATCATTCCACACAGCATTCCAAATATCATTCCACACCTCATTCCACAGCTCATTCCACACATCATTCCACATGTAATTCCACGCTTCGTTCCACACAGCTTTACACTCATCATTCTTCATAACAATTCACACCACATTCCACACCTCATTCCACACCTCATTCCACACATCATTCCACACATCATTGCACACATCATTCCAAACATCATTCCATACATCATTCCACAAATCATTCCACACGTCATTTTGAACACCTCATTCAACTCATCATTCTACGCATCATTCCACACCTCATTCCACAACTCATTCAACACATCATTCCACACATCATTCCACACATCATTCCACACATCATTCCACACATTATTCCAAACATCATTCCACACCTCATTCCACATATCATTCCACGCATCATTCCACACATCATTCCACACATCATTCCACACATCATTCCACATATCATTCCACATATCATTCCACACATCAATCCATCCCTCATTCCACACCTCATTCCAGACCTCATTCCACACCTCATTCCACACATCATTGCATACATCATTGCACATATCATTCCACACATCATTCCACACGCCATTCCACACCTCATTCCACGTATCATTCCACAACATTCAACACATAATTCCACACATCAATCCAAACTTCATTCCATCCCTCATTCCACACCTCCTTGAAAACCTCATTACACACATCATTCCACACATCGTTCCACACCCCATTCCACACCTCATTCCACAAATCATTCCACAACATTCAACACATCATTCCACACATCTATCCACACGTCATTCCATCCCTCATTCCACACGTCATTGAACAACTCATTCCACACATCATGCCACACATCATGCCACACATCATTCCACACATCAGTCCATCCCTTATTCCACACGTCATTGAACAACTCGTTCCACATATCATTCCACACATCATTCCACACATCATTCCACACATCATTCCACACATCATTCCACACATCAGTCCATACCTCATTCCAAACCTCATTCAACACCTCATTCCACACCTCATTCCACACATCATTCCACACATCATTCCACACATCATTCCACACAACATTCCAATTTTCATTCTACATCACATTCCACATAACATTCCACGCATCATTCCATACATCATTCCTATCATCATTCCACACATCATTCCATATATCATTCCAAATGTCAATCGACACATCATTCCACACATCTTTCCACACTTCATTCCACACATCATTCCTCACCTCATTCCACAAATCATTCAATACATCACTCCACATACCATTCCACACATCATTCCACACATCATTCCACACAACATTCCACACATCATTGCACACATCATTCCACACCTCATTCCACACATCATTCAACACATCATTCCACACAACATTCCAAATATCATCCACTCCTCATTCCACATATCATTCCACGCATCATTCCAAATCTCATTCCACACAGCATTTCACACATCAATCCACACATCATTCCACACGTCATTCCACATATCATTCCACACATCATTCCACACATCATTCCACACCTCATTCCACACCTCATTCCACACCTCATTCCACACCTCATTCCACACATCATTCCACACATCATTCCACAACATTCCACACTTCATTCCACACATCAGTCCATAACTCATTCTTCACCTCATTCCACACATCATTCCACACATCATTCCAACATCATCCACATACCATTTACACATCATTCCACACCTCATTCCACACATCATTCCATAACATTCCACACATCATTACACACATCATTCCACACATCATTGAGACATCATTCCATACCTCATTACAAACATCATTCCACACATCATTCCACACATCATTCCACACATTATTCCACACCTCATTTCATACATCATTCAACACATCATTCCACACATCATTGGCACATCATTGCATATCTCATTCCATACCTCATTCCACATATCATTCCACGCATCATTCCACATCTAATTCCACACATCATTCCACACTTCATTCCGCACGTCATTCCATACATCATTCCACACATCATTCCAGACAGCATTCCACACATCATTCCACACCTCATTCCACACATCATTCCATAACATTCCACACATCATTACACACATCATTCCACACATCATTGACACATCATTCCATACCTCATTCCAAACATCATTCCACACCTCATTCCACACATCATTCTACACATCATTCCACAACATTCCACACTTCATTCCACACATCATTCCAACATCATCCACATAACATTTACACATCATTCCACACCTCATTCCACACATAATTCCAAAACATTCCACACATCATTACACACATCATTCCACACATCATTCCACACATTATTCCACACCTCATTTCATACATCATTCAACACATAATTCCACACATCATTGACATATCATTGCATACCTCATTCCATACCTCATTCCACATATCATTCCACGCATCATTCCACATCTAATTCCACACATCATTCCACACTTTATTCCGCAGGTCATTCCAAACATCATTCCACACATCATTCCACACAGCATTCCACACATCATTCCACACAGCATTCCACACATCATTGCACACAACATTCCACACATCATTCCACACCTCATTCCATACATCATTCAACATATCATTCCACACATCATTGACACATCATTGCATACCTCATTCCACACATCATTCCTTAACATTCCACTCAACATTTCACACATTATTCCACACATCATTGAGACATCATTCAACACATCATTCCACACATCATTCATACACATCATTTCAAACCTCATTGCACACATCATTCCACAACATTTCATACATGATTACACACATCAATCCACACATCATTCCACACATCATTCCACACATCATTCCACATCTCATTCCACACATCATTCCACACATCATTCAATACATCATTCCACATATCATTCCACACATCATTCCACACATCATTCCACACAGCATTCCACACAGCATTCAACACATCTTTGCACACATCATTCCACACCTCATTCCACACCTCATTCCACACATCATTCCACACAGCATTCCACACATCATTCCACACAACATTCCAAATATCATCCAATCATCATTCCTCATATCATTCCACGCATCATTCCACATCTCATTCCAGACATCATTCCACACATCATTCCACACATCATTCCACACAGCATTCCAAATATCATTCCACACCTCATTCCACACCTCATTCCACACATCATTCCACACGTAATTCCACGCGTCATTCCACACAGCATTACACACATCATTCTTCACATCAATTCACACCTCAGTCCACACCACATTCCACACCTCATTCCACACATCATTCCACACATCATTGCACACATCATTCCAAACATCATTCCATACATCATTCCACAAATCATTCCACACGTCATTTAAACACCTCATTCCACTCATCATTCCACGCATCATTCCACACCACATTCCACAACTCATTCAACATATCATTCCACACATCATTCCACACATCATTCCACACATCATTCCACACATTTTTCCAAACATCATTCCACACCTCATTCCACTCATCATTCCACTCATCATTCCACACCTCATTCCACAACTCATTCAACACATCATTCCACACATCATTCCACACATCATTCCACACATCATTCCACACCTCATTCCAGACCTCATTCCACACCTCATTCCACACATCATTGCAGACATCATTGCACATATCATTCCACACATCCTTCCACGTATCATTCCACAACATTCAACACATAATTCCACACATCAATCCAAACTTCATTCCATCCCTCATTCCACACCTCCTTGAAAACCTCATTACACACATCATTCCACACACATCATTCCACTCCACATTCCAAACCTCATTCCACAAATCATTCCACAACATTCTACACTTCATTCCACACATCAATCCACACATCATTCCATCCCTCATTCCACACGTCATTGAACAACTCATTCCACACATCATTCCACACATCATTCCACACTTCATTCCAATTTTCATTCTACATCACATTCAACATAACATTCCACGCAACATTCCACACATCATTCCACACATCATTCCATATATCATTCCAAATGTCATTCGACACATCATTCCACACATCTTTCCACACTTCATTCCACACATCATTCCTCACCTCATTCCAAACATCATTCAATACATCATTCCACATACAATTCCACATCTCATTCCAGACATCATTCCACACATCATTCCACACCTCGTTCCACACGTCATTCCACACATCATTCCACACATCATTCCACACAGCATTCCAAATATCATTCCACACCTCATTCCACACCTCATTCCACACATCATTCCACACGTAATTCCACGCGTCATTCCACACAGCATTACACACATCATTCTTCACATCAATTCACACCTCAGTCCACACCTCATTCCACACATCATTCCACACATCATTCCACACATCATTGCACACATCATTCCAAACATCATTCCATACATCATTCCACAAATCATTCCACACGTCATTTAAACACCTCATTCCACTCATCATTCCACGCATCATTCCACACCACATTCCACAACTCATTCAACACATCATTCCACACATCATTCCACACATCATTCCACACATCATTCCACACATTTTTCCAAACATCATTTCACACCTCATTCCACTCATCATTCCACGCATCATTCCACACCTCATTCCACAACTCATTCAACACATCATTCCACACATCATTCCACACATCATTCCACACATCATTCCACACCTCATTCCAGACCTCATTCCACACCTCATTCCACACATCATTGCATACATCATTGCACATATCATTCCACAAATCCTTCCACGTATCATTCCACAACATTCAACACATAATTCCGCACATCAATCCAAACTTCATTCCATCCCTCATTCCACACCTCTTTGAAAACCTCATTACACACATCATTCCACACACATCATTCCACTCCTCATTCCACACCTCATCCCACAAATCATTCCACAACATTCTGCACATCATTCCACACATCAATCCACACATCATTCCATCCCTCATTCCACACGTCATTGAACAACTCATTCCACACATCATTCCACACATCATTCCACACATCATTCCAATTTTCATTCTACATCACATTCCACATAACATTCCACGCAACATTCCACACATCATTCCACACATCATTCCATATATCATTCCAAATGTCATTCGACACATCATTCCACACATCTTTCCACACTTCATTCCACACATCATTCCTCACCTCATTCCACACATTATTCAATACATCATTCCACATACCATTCCACACATCATTCCACACATCATTCCACACAACATTCCACACATCATTGCACACGTCATTCCACACCTCATTCCACACATCATTCAACACATCATTCCATACAACATTCCAAATATCATCCACTCCTCATTCTACATATCATTCCACGCATCATTCCAAATCTCATTCCACACAGCATTTCACACATCAGTCCACACATAATTCCACACCTCATTCCACACCTCATTCCACACCTCATTCCACACCTCATTCCACACATCATTCCACACATCATTCCACAACATTCCACACTTTATTCCACACATCAGTCCATACCTCATTCTTCACCTCATTCCACACATCATTCCACACATCATTCCAAACATCATTCCACATATCACTTACACATCATTCCACACCTCATTCCACACATCATTCCATAACATTCCACACATAATTACACACATCATTCCACACATCATTGACACATCATTCCATACCTCATTCCAAACATCATTCCACACATCATTCCACACATCATTCCATACATCATTCAACACATCATTCCACACATCATTGACACATCATTCCATACCTCATTCCAAACATCATTCCACACATTATTCCACACGTCATTCCATACATCATTCAACACATCATTCCACATATCATTGACACATCATTGCATACCTCATTCCACACCTCATTCCACATATCATTCCACGCATCATTCCACATCTAATTCCACACATCATTCCACACATCATTCCGCACGTCATTCCATACATCATTCAACACATCATTCCACACATCATTGACACATCATTCCATACCTCATTCCAAACATCATTCCACACATTATTCCACACGTCATTCCATACATCATTCAACACATCATTCCACATATCATTGACACATCATTGCATACCTCATTCCACACCTCATTCCACATATCATTCCACGCATCATTCCACATCTAATTCCACACATCATTCCACACATCATTCCGCACGTCATTCCATACATCATTCCACACATCATTCCACACAGTATTCCACACATCATTCCACACAGCATTCCACACATCATTGCACACAACATTCCACACATCATTCCACACCTCATTCCACACATCATTCCGTAACATTCCACACATCATTGCACACGTCATTCCACACATCATTGACACATCATTCCTTACCTCATTCCAAACATCATTCCACACATCATTCCACACATCATTCCACACATTATTCCACACATCATTCCATACATCATTAAACACATCATTCCACACATCATTGACACATCATTGCATACCTCATTCCACACATCATTCCAACACATTCCACTCAACATTCCACACATTATTCCACACATCATAGAGACATCATTCCACACATCATTCCACACATCCTTCCACAACATTTCATACATCATTCCACACATCAATCCACACATCATTCCACTCATCTTTCCACACATCATTCCACACAGCATTCCACACATCATTGCACACAACATTCCACACATCATTCCACACCTCATTCCACATTTCATTTACACATCATTCCACACCTCATTCCACACATCATTCCGTAACGTTCCACACATCATTGCACACATCATTCCACACATCATTGACACATCATTCCATACCTCAGTCCACACATCATTCCACACATCATTCCACACATAATTCCACACATAATTCCACACAGCATTCCACACATCATTGCACACATCATTCTACACCTCATTCCACATATCATTCCACACCTCATAACACGTATCATTCCACACATCATTCCACACATCATTCCACACCTCATTCCACACCTCAATCCACACCTCATTCCACACCTCATTCCACACCTCATTCCACACATCATTCTACACATCATTCCACAACATTCCACACTTCATTCCACACATCAGTCCATACCATATTCTTCATCTCATTCCACACATCATTACACACATCATTCCAACATCATCAACATATCATTTGCACATCATTCCACACCTCATTCCACACCTCATTCCGCACATCATTCCACACATCATTGCGCACATCATTCCAAACATCATTCCATACATCATTCCACAAATCATTCCACACGTCATTTGAACACCTCATTCCACTCATCATTCCACGCATCATTCCACACCTCATTCCACAACTCATTCAACACATCATTCCACACATCATTCCACACATCATTCCACACATCATTCCAGACATTATTCCAAACATCATTCCACACCTCATTCTACTCATCATTCCACGCATCATTCCACACCTCATTCCACAACTCATTCAACACATCATTCCACACATCATTCCACACATCATTCCACACATCATTCCACACCTCATTCCAGACCTCATTCCACACCTCATTCCACACATCATTGCATACATCATTGCACATATCATTCCACACATCATTCCACACGACATTCCACACATCATTCCACGTATCATTCCACAACATTCAACACATAATTCCACACATCAATCCAAACTTCATTCCATTTCTCATTCCTTGAAAACCTCATTGCACACATCATTCCACACACATCATTCCACACCCCATTCCTCACCTCATTCCACAAACCATTCCACAACATTCAACACATCATTCCACACATCATTCCACACATCATTCCAATTTTCATTTTTCATCACATTCCACATAACATTCCACGCAACATTCCATACATCATTCCACACATAATTCCATATATCATTCCAAATGTCATTCGACACATCATTCCACACATCTTTCCACACTTCATTCCACACATCATTCCTCACCTCATTCCACACATCATTCAATACATCATTCCACATACCATTCCACACATCATTCCACACATCATTCCACACATCATTGCACACATCATTCCAGACCTCATTCCATACCTCATTCCACAACTCATTCCAAACCTCATTCCACACATCATTCCACACATCATTGCACAACATTCCACACTTCATTCGACACGTCAGTCCATACGTCATTCTTCACCTCATTCCACACATCATTCCACACATCATTCCAAACATCATTCCACATATCATTTACATATCATTCCACACCTCATTCCACACATCATTCCATAACATTCCACACATCATTACACACATAATTCCACACATCATTGACACATCATTGCATACCTGATTCCAAACATCATTTCCACTCATAATTCCACACATCATTCCACACATTATTCCACACCTCATTCCATACATCATTCAACACATCATTCCACACATCATTGACACATCATTGCATACCTCACTCCACACCTCATTCCACATGTCATTCCACGCATCATTCCACATCTAATTCCACACATCATTCCACACATCATTCCGCACGTCATTCCATACATCATTCCACACCTTATTCCACACAGCATTCCACACATCATTCCACACAGCATTCCACACATCATTGCACACAACATTCCACACATCATTCCACACCTCATTCCACATTAGATTTACACATCATTCCACACCTCATTCCACACATCATTCCATAACATTCCACACATCATTACACACAGCATTCCACACATCATTGACACATCATTCCATACCTCATTCCAAACATCATTCCACACATCATTCCACACATTATTCCACACATCATTGAGCCATCATTCCACACATCATTCCACACATCATTCCACACTTCATTTCGCACCTCATTGCACACATCATTCCAAACATTTCACACATCATTCCACACATCAATCCACACATCATTCCACGCATCATTCCACACATCATTCTACACCTCATTCCACACATCATTCCACACATCATTCAATACATCATTCCACATATCATTCCACACTTCATTCCACACATCACTCCACACAGTATTCCACACAGCATTCAACACATCATTGCACACATCATTCCACACCTCATTCCACACCTCATTCCACACATCATTCCACACAGCATTCCACACATCATTCCACACAACATTCCAAATATCATCCAATCATCATTCCTCATATCATTCCACGCATCATTCCACATCTCATTCCAGACATCATTCCACACATCATTCCACACCTCATTCCACACGTCATTCCACACATCATTCCACACAGCATTCCAAATATCATTCCACACCTCATTCCACACCTCATTCCACACATCATTCCACACGTAATTCCACGCGTCATTCCACACAGCATTACACACATCATTCTGCGCATCAATTCATTACTCATTCCACACCTCATTCCACACCTCATTCCACACATCATTCCACACATCATTGCACACATCATTCCACGCATCATTCCACACCTCATTCCACAACTCATTCAACACATCATTCCACACTTCATTCCACACATCATTCCACACATCATTCCACACATTATTCCAAACATCATTCCACACCTCATTCCACTCATCATTCCACGCATCATTCCACACCTCATTCCACAACTCATTCAACACATCATTCCACACATCATTCCACACATCATTCCACACATCATTCCACACCTCACTCCAGACCTCATTCCACACCTCATTCCACACATCATTGCATACATCATTGCACATATCATTCCACACATCATTCCACACGCCATTCCACACTTCATTCCACGTATCATTCCACAACATTCAACACATAATTCCACACATCAATCCAAACTTCATTCCATTTCTCATTCCTTGAAAACCTCATTACACACATCATTCCACACACATCATTCCACACCCCATTCCTCACCTCATTCCACAAATCATTCCACAACATTCAACACATCATTCCACACATCAATCCACACATCATTCCATCCCTCATTCCACACGGCATTGAACAACTCATTCCACACATCATTCCACACAGCATTCCACACATCATTCCAATTTTCAATCTACATCACATTCCACATGACATTCCACGCAACATTCCACACATCATTCCACACATAATTCCATATATTATTCCAAATGTCATTCGACACATCATTCCACACATCTTTCCACACTTCATTCCACACATCATTCCTCACCTCATTCCACACATCATTCAATACATCGTTCCACATACCATTCCACACATCATTCCACACATCATTCCACACATCATTCCACACATGATTCCACACCTCATTCCACACCTCATTCCACACCTCATTCCACACCTCATTCCACACATCATTCCACACATCATTCCACAACATTCCACACTTCATTCCATACATCAGTCCAAACCTCATTCTTCACCTCATTCCACACATCATTCCACACATCATTCCAAACATCTTTCCACATATCATTTACATATCTTTCCACACCTCATTCCACACATCATTCCATAACATTCCACACATCATTACACACATCATTCCACACATCATTGACACATCATTCCATACCTCATTCCAAACATCATTCCACATATCATTCCACACATTATTCCACACCTCATTCCATACATCATTCAACACATCATTCCACACATCATTGACACATCATTGCATACATCACTCCACACCTCATTCCACATATCATTCCACGCATCATTCCACATCAAATTCCACACATCATTCCACACATCATTCCGCACGTCATTCCATACATCATTCAACACATCATTCCACACATCATTGACACATCATTCCATACCTCATTCCAAACATCATTCCACACATTATTCCACACGTCATTCCATACATCATTCAACACATCATTCCACACATCATTGACACATCATTGCATACCTCATTCCACACATCATTCCATCACATTCCACTCAACATTCCACACATTATTCCACACATCATAGAGACATCATTCCACACATCATTCTACACATCATTCCACAACATTTCATACATCATTCCACACATCAATCCACACATCATTCCACACATCTTTCCACACATCATTCCACACCTCATTCCACACATCATTCCACCCATCATTCCACACATCATTCCACACATAATTCCACACAGCATTCCACACATCATTGCACACATCATTCCACACCTCTTTCCATACCTCATTCCACACATCATTCCACACAGCATTCCACACATCATTCCACACAACATTCAAAATATCATCCTATCCTCATCCCTCATATCATTCCACGCATCATTCCACATCTCATTCCACACATCATTCCTCAAATCATTCCACACAGCATTCCATAGAGCATTCAACACATCATTGCACAAATCATTCCACACCTCATTCCACAAATCATTCCACACCTCATTCCACACCTCATTCCACACATCATTCCACACAGCATTCCACACATCATTCCACACAACATTCCAAATATCATCCAATCATCATTCCTCATATCATTCCACGCATCATTCCATATCTCATTCCAGATATCATTCCACACATCATTCCAAACCTCATTCCAAACATCATTCCACACATCATTCCACACATCATTCCACACAGCATTCCAAATATCATTCCACACCTCATTACACACCTCATTCCACACATCATTCCACACGTAATTCCACGCGTCATTCCACACATCATTCCAAACATCATTGCACACATCATTCCACACCTCCTTCCACACCTCATTCCACACATCATTCCACACAGCATTCCACACATCATGCCACACAACATTCAAAATATCATCCTATCCTCATTCCTCATATCATTCCACGCATCATTCCACATCTCATTCCACACATCATTCCACAAATCATTCCACACAGCATTCCATACAGCATTCAACACATCATTGCACAAATCATTCCACACCTCATTCCACACCTCATTCCACACATCATTCCACACAGCATTCCACACATCATTCCACACAACATTCCAAATATCATCCAATCATCATTCCTCATATCATTCCACGCATCATTCCAAATATCATTCCACACCTCATTCCACACCTCATTCCACACATCATTCCACACGTAATTCCACACCTCATTCCACACATCATTCCACACATCATTATTCACATCTATTCACACCTCATTCCACACCTCATTCCACACCTCATTCCACACACCATTCCACACATCATTGCACACATCATTCCAAACATCATTCCATACATCAATCCACATCTCATTCCATCCCTCATTCCACACGTCATTGAACAACTCATTCCACACATCATTCCACACATCATTCCACACATGATTCTAATTTTCATTCTACATCACATTCCACATAACATTCCACGCAACATTCCACACATCATTCCACACATAATTCCATATATCATTCCAAATGTCATTCGACACATCATTCCACACATCTTTCCACACTTCATTCCACATATCATTCCTCACCTCATTCCACACATCATTCAATACATCATTCCACATACCATTCCACACACCATTCCACACATCATTCCACACATCATTCCACACATCATTCCACACCTCATTCCACACCTCATTCCACAACTCATTCCACACCTCATTCCACACCTCATTCCACACATCATTCCATAACATTCCACACATCATTACACACATAATTCCACAGATCATTGACACATCATTCCATACCTCATTCCAAACATCATTCCACACATCATTCCACACATCATTCCACACATTATTCCACACCTCATTCCATACATCATTCAACACATCATTCCACACATCATTGACACATCATTGCATACCTCACTCCACACCTCATTCCGCATATCATTCCACGCATCATTCCACATCTAATTCCACACATCATTCCACACATCATTCCGCACGTCATTCCATACATCATTCGACACATCATTCCACACAGCCTTCCACACATTATTCCACACAGCATTCCACACATCATTGCACACAACATTCCACACATCATTCCACACCTCATTCCACATTTCATTTACACATCATTCCACACCTCATTCCACACATCATTCCATAACATACCACACATCATTACACACAGCATTCCACACATCATTGACACATCATTCCATACCTCATTCCAAACATCATTCCACACATCATTCCACACATCATTCCACACATTATTCCACACGTCATTCCATACATCATTCAACACATCATTCCACACATCATTGACACATCATTGCATACCTCATCCCACACATCATTCCTTAACATTCCACTAAACATTCCACACATTATTCCACACATCATTGAGCCATCATTCCACACATCATTCCACACATCATTTCACACCTCATTGCACACATCATTCCACAACATTTCACACATCATTCCACACATCAATCCACACATCATTCCACACATCATTCCACACATCATTCCACACCTCATTCCACACATCATTCCACACATCATTCAATACAACATTCCACATATCATTCCACACTTCATTCCACACATCACTCCACACAGCATTCCACACATCATTCCACACATCATTCAATACAACATTCCACATATCATTCCACACTTCATTCCACACATCACTCCACACAGCATTCCACACAGCATTCAACACATCATTGCACACAACATTCCAAATATCATCCAATCATCATTCCTCATATCATTCCACGCATCAATCCACATCTCATTCCAGACATCATTCCACACATCATTCCACACCTCATTCCACACGTCATTCCACACATCATTCCACACATCATTCCACACAGCATTCCAAATATCATTCCACACCTCATTCCACACCTCATTCCACACATCGTTCCACACGTAATTCCACGCGTCATTCCACACAGCATTACACACATCATTCTGCGCATCAATTCATTACTCATTCCACACCGCATTCCACACCTCATTCCACACATCATTCCACACATCATTGCACACATCATTCCAAACATCATTCCATACATCATTCCACAAATCATTCCACACGTCATTTGAACACCTCATTCCACTCATCATTCCACGCATCATTCCACACCTCATTCCACAACTCATTCAACACATCATTCCACACATCATTCCACACATCATTCCACACATCATTCCACACATCATTCCACACATTATTCCAAACATCATTCCACACCTCATTCCACTCATCATTCCACGCATCATTCCACACCTCATTCCACAACTCATTCAACACATCATTCCACACATCATTCCACACATCATTCCACACATCATTCCACACCTCATTGCAGACCTCATTCCGCACCTCATTCCACACATCATTGCATACATCATTGCACAGATCATTCCACACATCGTTCCACACGCCATTCCAAACATCATTCCACGTATCATTCCACAACATTCAACGCATAATTTCACACATCAATCCAAACTTCATTCCATTCCTCATTCCTTGAAAACCTCATTACACACATCATTCCACACACATCATTCCACACCCCATTCCTCACCTCATTCCACAAATCATTCCACAACATTCAACACATCATTCCACACATCAATCCACACATCATTCCATCCATCATTCCACACGTCATTGAACAACTCATTCCACACATCATTCCACACATCATTCCACACATCATTCCAATTTTCAATCTACATCACATTCCACATGACATTCCACGCAACATTCCACACATCATTCCACACATAATTCCATATATCATTCCAAATGTCATTCGACACATCATTCCACACATCTTTCCACACTTCATTCCACACATCATTCCTCACCTCATTCCACACATCATTCAATACATCATTCCACATACCATTCCACACATCATTCCACACATCATTACACACAGCATTCCACACATCATTGACACATCATTCCATACATCAATCCAAACATCATTCCACACATCATTCCACACATCATTCCACACATCATTCCACACATCATTCCACACATCATTTCACACCTCATTGCACACATCATTTCACAACATTTCACACGTCATTCCACACATCAATCCACACATCATTCCACACATCATTCCACACATCATTCCACACCTCATTCCACACGTCATTCCACACATCATTCAATACAACATTCCACATATCATTCCACACTTCATTCCACACATCACTCCACACAGCATTCCACACAGCATTCAACACATCATTGCACACATCATTCCACACCTCATTCCACACCTCATTCCACACATCATTCCACACAGCATTCCACACATCATTCCACACAACATTCCAAATATCATCCAATCATCATTCCTCATATCATTCCACGCATCATTCCACATCTCATTCCAGACATCATTCCACACATCATTCCACACCTCATTCCACACGTCATTCCACACATCATTCCACACATCATTCCACACAGCATTCCAAATATCATTCCACACCTCATTCCACACCTCATTCCACACATCATTCCACAAGTAATTCCACGCGTCATTCCACACAGCATTACACACATCATTCTGCACATCAATTCATTACTCATTCCACACCGCATTCCACACCTCATTCCACACATCATTCCACACATCATTGCACACATCATTCCAAACATCATTCCATACATCATTCCACAAATCATTCCACACGTCATTTGAACACCTCATTCCACTCATCATTCCACGCATCATTCCACACCTCATTCCACAACTCATTCAACACATCATTCCACACATCATTCCACACATCATTCCACACATCATTCCACACATCATTCCACACATTATTCCAAACATCATTCCACACCTCATTCCACTCATCATTCCACGCATCATTCCACACCTCATTCCACAACTCATTCAACACATCATTCCACACATCATTCCACACATCATTCCACACATCATTCCACACCTCATTGCAGACCTCATACCCCACCTCATTCCACACATCATTGCATACATCATTGCACAGATCATTCCACACATCATTCCACACGCCATTCAAAACATCATTCCACGTATCATTACACAACATTCAACACATAATTCCACACATCAATCCAAACTTCATTCCATTCCTCATTCCTTGAAAACCTCATTACACACATCATTCCACACACATCATTCCACACCCCATTCCTCACCTCATTCCACAAATCATTCCACAACATTCAACACATCATTCTACACATCAATCCACACATCATTCCATCCCTCATTCCTCACGTCATTGAACAACTCATTCCACACATCATTGCACACTTCATTCCACACTTCATTCCAATTTTCAATCTACATCACATTCCACATAACATTCCACGCAACATTCCACACATCATTCCACACATAATTCCATATATCATTCCAAATGTCATTCGATACATCATTCCACACATCTTTCCACACTTCATTCCACACATCATTCCTCACCTCATTCCACACATCATTCAATACATCATTCCACATACCATTCCACACATCATTCCACACATCATTCCACACATCATTCCACACATCATTCCACACCTCATTCCACACCTCATTCCACACCTCATTCCACACCTCATTCCACACATCATTCCACACATCATTCCACAACAATCCACACTTCATTCCACACATCAGTCCAAACCTCATTCTTCACCTCTTTCCACACATCATTCCACACATCATTCCAAACATCATTCCACATATCATTTACATATCATTCCACACCTTCTTCCACACATCATTCCATAACATTCCACACATCATTACACACATCATTCCACACATCATTGACACATCATTCCATACCTCATTCCAAACATCATTCCACACATCATTCCACACATCATTCCACACATTATTCCACACCTCATTCCATACATCATTCAACACATCATTCCACACATCATTGACAGATCATTGCATACATCACTCCACACCTCATTCCAAACATCATTCCACACATCATTCCACACATCATTCCACACAGCATTCCACATATCATTTCACACCTCATTGCACACATCATTCCACAATATTTCACACATCATTCCACACATCAATCCACACATCATTCCACACATCATTCCACACATCATTCCACACCTCATTCCACACATCATTCCACACATCATTCAATACATCATTCCACATATCATTTCATACTTCATTCCACACATCACTCCACACAGCATTCCACACAGCATGCAACACATCATTTCACACATCATTCCACACCTCATTCCACACCTCATTCCACACATCATTCCACACAGCATTCCACACATCATTCCACACAACATTCCAAATATCATCCAATCATCATTCCTCATATCATTCCACGCATCATTCCACATCTCATTCCAGACATCATTCCACACATCATTCCACACCTCATTCCACACGTCATTCCACACATCATTCCACACATCATTCCACACAGCATTCCAAATATCATTGCACACCTCATTCCACACAGCATTCCACACATCATTCCACACAGCATTCCACACATCATTGCACACAACATTCCACACATCATTCCACACCTCATTCCACATTTCATTTACACATCATTCCACACCTCATTCCACACATCATTCCATAACTATCCACACATCATTACACACAGCATTCCACACATCATTGACACATCATTCCATACCTCATTCCAAACATCATTCCACACATTATTCCACACATCATTCCACACATTATTCCACACGTCATCCATACATCATTCAACACATCATTCCACACATCATTGACACATCATTGCATACCTCATTCCACACATCATTCCTTAACATTCCTCTAAACATTCCACACGTTATTCCACACATCATTGAGCCATCATTCCACACATCATTCCACACATCATTTCACACCTCATTGCACACATCATTCCACAACATTTCACACATCATTCCACACATCAATCCACACATCATTCCACACATCATTCCACACATCATTCCACACCTCATTCCACACATCATTCCACACATCATTCAATACATCATTCCACATATCATTCCACACTTCATTCCACACATCACTCCACACAGCATTCCACACAGCATTCAACACATCATTGCATACATCATTCCACACCTCATTCCACACCTCATTCCACTCATCATTCCACACAGCATTCCACACATCATTCCACACAACATTCGAAATATCATCCAATCATCATTCCTCATATCATTCCACGCATCATTCCACATCTCATTCCAGACATCATTCCACACATCATTCCACACCTCATTCCACACGTCATTCCACACATCATTCCACACATCATTCCATACACCTTCCAAATATCATTCCACACCTCATTCCACACCTCATTCCACACATCATTCCAAACGTAATTCCACGCGTAATTCCACACAGCATTACACACATCATTCTGCACATCAATTCATTACTCATTCCACACCTCATTCCACACCTCATTCCACACATCATTCCACACATCATTGCACGCATAATTCCAAACATCATTCCATACATCATTCCACAACCCATTCCACACGTCATTTGAACACCTCATTCCACTCATCATTCCACGCATCATTCCACACCTCATTCCACAACTCATTCAACACATCATTCCACACATCATTCCACACATTATTCCAAACATCATTCCACACCTCATTCCACTCATCATTCCACGCATCATTCCACACCTCATTCCACAACTCATTCAACACATCATTCCACACATCATTCCACACATCATTCCACACATCATTCCACACCTCATTCCAGATCTCATTCCACACCTCATTCCACACATCATTGCATACATCATTGCACATATCATTCCACACATCATTCCACGTATCATTCCACAAAATTCAACACATAATTCCACACATCAATCCAAACTTCATTCCATTCCTCATTCCTTGAAAACCTCACTACACACATCATTCCACACACATCATTCCACACCCCATTCCTCACCTCATTCCGCAAATCATTCCACAACATTCAACACATCATTCCACACATCAATTCACACATCATTCCATCCCTCATTCCACACGTCATTGAACAACTCATTCCACACATCATTCCAAACATCATTCCAATGTTCAATCTACATCACATTCCACGTAACATTCCACGCAACATTCCACACATAATTCCATATATCATTCCAAATGTCATTCGACACATCATTCCACACATCTTTCCACACTTCATTCCACACATCATTCCTCACCTCATTCCACACATCATTCAATACATCATTCCACATACCATTCCACACATAAATCCACACATCATTCCACACATCATTCCACACATCATTCCACACCTCATTCCACACCTCATTCCACACCTCATTCCACACCTCATTCCACACATCATTCCACACATCATTCCACAACATTCCACACTTCATTCCACACATCAGTCCAAACCTCATTCTTCACCTCATTCCACACATCATTCCACACATCATTCCAAACATCATTCCACATATCATTTACATATCATTCCACACCTCATTCCACACATCATTCCATAACATTCCACACATCATTACACACATCATTCCACACATCATTGACACATCATTCCATACCTCATTCCAAACATCATTCCACACATCATTCCACACATCATTCCACACATTATTCCACACCGAATTCCATGCATCATTCAACACATCATTCCACACATCATTGACAGATCATTGCATACATCACTCCACACCTCATTCCACATATCATTCCACGCATCATTCCACATCTAATTCCACATATCATTCCACACATCATTCCGCACGTCATTACATATATCATTCCACACATCATTCCACACAGCATTCCACACATCATTCCACACAGCATTCCACACATCATTGCACACAACATTCCACACATCATTCCACACATCATTCCATAATATTCCACATATCATTACACACATCATTCCACACATCATTGACACATCATTCCATACCTCATTCCAAACATCATTCCACACATCATTCCACTCAACATTCCACACATTATTCCACACATCATTGAGACATCATTCCACACATCATTCCACACATTATTGTACACATCATTCCACAACATTTCACACATCATTCCACACATCAATCCACACATCATTACACACATCATTCCACACATCATTCCACACCTCATTCCACACATCATTCCACACATCATTCAATACATCATTCCACATATCATTCCACACATCATTCCACACAGCATACCACACAGCATTCAACACATCATTGCACACATCATTCCACACCTCATTCCGCACCTCATTCCACACATCATTCCACACAGCATTCCACACATCATTCCACACAACATTCCAAATATCATCCAATCATCATTCCTCATATCATTCCACGCATCATTCCACATCTCATTCCAGACATCATTCCACACATCATTCCACACCTCATTCCACACGTCATTCCACACATCATTCCACACATCATTCCACACAGCATTCCAAATATCATTCCACACCTCATTCCACACCTCATTCCACACATCATTCCACACGTAATTCCAAGCGTCATTCCACACAGCATTACACACATCATTATTCACATCTATTCACACCTCATTCCACACCTCATTCCACACCTCATTCCACACACCATTCCACACATCATTGCACACATCATTCCAAACATCATTCCATACATCATTCCACAAATCATTCCACACGTCATTTAAGCACCTCATTCCACTCATCATTCCACGCATCATTCCAAACCTCATTCCACAGCTCATTCAACACATCACTCCACATATCATTCCACACATCATTCCACACATTATTCCAAACATCATTCCACACCTCATTCCACTCATCATTCCACGCATCATTCCACACCTCATTCCACAACTCATTCAACACATCATTCCACACATCATTCCACACATCATTCCACACATCATTCCACACAACATTCAAATTAGCAACCAATCCTCATTCCTCATATCATTCCACGCATCATTCCACATCTCATTCCACACATCATTCCACACATCATTCCACACCTCATTCCACAACTCATTCAACACATCACTCCAAACATCATTCCGACATCATCATTCCACACATCATTCCACACATTATTCCAGACCTCATTCCATACATCATTCAATACATCATTCCACACATCATTGACACATCATTGCATACCTCATTCCACACCTCATTCCACATGTCATTCCACGCATCATTCCACATCTAATTCCACACATCATTCCACACATCATTCCGCACGTCATTCCATACATCATTCCACAAATCATTCCACAAAGCATTCCACACATCATTCCACACAGCATTCCACACATCGTTGCACACAACATTCCACACATCATTCCACACCTCATCCACATTTCATGTACACATCATTCCACACCTCATTCCACACATCATTCCATAACATTCCACGCATCATTACACACAGCATTCCACACATCATTGACACATCATTCCATACCTCATTCCAAACATCATTCCACACATCATTCCACACATCATTCCACACATTATTCCACACGTCATTCCATACATCATTCAACAGATCATTCCACACATCATTGACACATCATTGCATACCTCATTCCACACATCATTCCTTCACATTCCACTCAACATTCCACAAATTATTCCACACATCATTGAGACATCATTCCACACATCATTCCACACATTATTCCACACATCATTTCACACCTCATTGCACACATCATTCCACGACATTTCACATATCATTCCACACATCAATCCACACATCATTCCACACATCATTCCACACATCATTCCACACCTCATTCCACACATCATTCCACACATCATTCAATACATCATTCCACATATCATTCCACACATCATTCCACACAGCATTCCACACAGCATTCAACACATCATTGCACACATCATTCCACACCTCATTCCACACCTCATTCCACACATCATTCCACACAGCATTCCACACATCATTCCACACAACATTCCAAATATCATCCAATCATCATTCCTCATATCATTCCACGCATCATTCCACATCTCATTCCAGACATCATTCCACACATCATTCCACACCTCATTCCACACGTCATTCCACACATCATTCCACACATCATTCCACACAGCATTCCAAATATCATTCCACACCTCATTCCACACCTCATTCCACACATCATTCCACACGTAATTCCACGCGTCATTCCACACAGCATTACACACATCATTCTTCACATCTATTCACACCTCATTCCACACCTCATTCCACACATCATTCCACACATCATTCCACACATCATTCCACACATTATTCCAAACATCATTCCACACCTCATTCCACTCATCATTCCACGCATCATTCCACACCTCATTCCACAACTCATTCAACACATCATTCCACACATCATTCCAAACATCAGTCCACACATCATTCCAACCTCATTCCAGACCTCATTCCGCACCTCATTACACACATCATTGCATACATCATTGCACATATCATTCGACACTTCATTCCACGTATCATTCCACAACATTCAACACATAATTCCACACATAATCCAAACTTTATTACATCCCTCATTCCAAACTTCCTTGAAAACCTCATCACACACCATTCCACACACATCATTCCACACCCCATTCCACACCTCATTCCAGAAATCATTCCACAACATTCAACACATCATTCCACACATCAATCCACACATCATTCCATCCCTCATTCCACACGTCATTGAACAAATCATTCCACACATCATTCCACACATCATTCCACACATCATTCCAATTTTCATTCTACATCACATTCCACATAACATTCCACGCAACATTCCACACATCATTCCACGCATCATTCCATATATCATTCCAAATGTCATTCAACAGATTATGCCACACATCTTTCCACACTTCATTCCACACATCATTCCTCACCTCATTCCACACATCTTTCAATACATCATTCCACGTACCATTCCAAACATCATTCCACAGCTCATTCCACACATCATTCAACACATCATTCCATACAACATTCCAAATATCATCCACTCCTCATTCCACATATCATTCCACGCATCATTCCAAATCTCATTCCACACAGAATTTCACACATCAGACCACACATAATTCCACACCTCATTCCACATATCATGCCACACCTCATTCCACGCATCATTCCACACATCATTCCACACATCATTCCACACCTCATTCCAAACCTCAATCCTCTCCTCATTCCACACCTCATTCCACACCTCATTCCAAACATCATTCCACGTATCATTTACACATCATTCCACACCTCATTCCACACATCATTCCATAACATTCAACACATCATTACACACATCATTCCACACATCATTGAGACATCATTCCATACCTCATTCCAAACATCATTCCACACATCATTCCACACATCATTCCACACATTATTCCACACCTCATTCCATACATCATTCAACACATCATAACACACATCATTGACACATCATTGCATACCTCATTTCACACCTCATTCCACATATCATTCCACGCATCATTCCACATCGAATTCCACACATAATTCCACACATCATTCCGCACGTCATTCCATACATCATTCCACACATCATTCCACACCTCATTCCACATTTCATTTACACATCATTCCACATCTCATTCCACACATCATTCCATAACATTCCACACATCATTACACACATCATACCACACATCATTGACACATCATTCCATACCTCATTCCAAACATCATTCCACACATCATTGCACATTACATTCCACAAATTATTCCACACATCATTCCATACATCATTCAACACATCATTCAACACATCATTGACACATCATTGCATACCTCATTCCACACATCATTCCATCACATTCCACTCAACATTCCACACATTATTCCACACATCATAGAGACATCATTCCACACATCATTCCACAACATTTCATACATCATTCCACACATCAATCCACACATCATTCCACACATCATTCCACACATCATTCCACACCTCATTCCACACATCATTCCACACATCATTCAATACATCATTCCACATATCGTTCCACACATCATTCCACACATCATTCCACACATAATTCCACACAGCATTCCACACATCATTGCACACATCATTCCACACCTCATTCCACACCTCATTCCACACATCATTCCACACAGCATTCCACACATCATTCCACACAACATTCAAAATAGCAGCCAATCCTCATTCCTCATATCATTCCACGCATCATTCCACATCTCATTCCACACATCATTCCACACATCATTCCACACCTCATTCCTCACGTCATTCCACACATCATTCCACACATCATTCCACACAGCATTCCAAATATCATTCCACATCTCATTCCACACCTCATTCCACACATCATTCCACACGTAATTCTACGTGTCATTCCAAACAGCATTACACACATCATTCTTCACATCAATTCACACCTCATTCCACACATCATTGACACTTCATTGCATACCTCATTCCACACATCATTTCTTAACATTCCACTAAACATTCCACACGTTATTTCACACATCATTGAGACATCATTCCACACATCATTCCACACATCATTACACACCTCATTGCACACATCATTCCACAACATTTCACACATCATTCCACACATCAATCCACACATCATTCCACACATCATTCCACACATCATTCCACACCTCATTCCACACATCATTCCACACATCATTCAATACATCATTCCACATATCATTCCACACTTCATTCCACACATCATTCCATACAGCATTCCACACATCATTCAATACATCATTCCACATATCATTCCACACTTCATTCCACACATCATTCCATACAGCATTCCACACAGCATTCAACACATCATTGCACACATCATTCCACACCTCATTCCACACCTCATTCCACACATCATTCCACACAGCATTCCACACATCATTCCACACAACATTCCAAATATCATCCAATCATCATTCCTCATATCATTCCACGCATCATTCCACATCTCATTCCAGACATCATTCCACACATCATTCCACACCTCATTCAACACGTCATTCCAAACGTAATTCCACGCGTCATTCCACACAGCATTACACACATCATTCTGCACATCAATTCACACCTCATTCCACACCTCATTCCACACCTCATCCCACACATCATTCCACACATCATTGCACACATCATTACAAACATCATTCCATACATCATTCCACAAATCATTCCACACGTCATTTGAACATCTCATTCCACTCATCATTCCACGCTTCATTCCACACCTCATTCCTCAACTCATTCAACACATCATTCCACACATCATTCCACATATCATTCCACACATCATTCCACACATTATTCCAAACATCCATCCACACCTCATTCCACTCATCATTCCACGCATCATTCCACACCTCATTCCACAACTCATTCAACACATCATTCCACACATCATTCCACACATCATTCCACACATCATTCCACACCTCATTCCAGACCTCATTCCACACCTCATTCCACACATCATTGCATACATCATTGCACATATCATTCCACACATCATTCCACACGCCATTCCACACATCATTCCACGTATCATTCCACAACATTCAACACATAATTCCACACATCAATCCAAACTTCATTACATTCCTCATTCCTTGAAAACCTCATTACACACATCATTCCACACACATCACTCCACACCCCATTCCACACCTCATTGCACAAATAAATCCACAACATTCAACACATCATTCCACACATCAATCCACACATCATTCCATCCCTCATTCCACACGTCATTGAACAACTCATTCCACACATCATTCCACACATCATTCCACACATCATTCCAATTTTCATTCTACATCACATTCCACATAACATTCCACGCAACATTCCACACATCATTCCACACAACATTCCATATATCATTCCAAATGTCATTCGACACATCATTCCACACATCTTTCCACACTTCATTCCACACATCATTCCTCACCTCATTCCACACATCATTCAATACATCATTCCACATAACATTCCACACATCATTCCACACATCATTCCACAGATCATTCCACACATCATTCCACACCTCATTCCACACCTCATTCCACACCTCATTCCACACCTCATTCCACACATCATTCCACACATCATTCCACAACATTCCACACTTCATTCCACACATCAGTCAATACATCATTCTTCACCTCATTCCACACATCATTCCACACATCATTCCAAACATCATTCCACATATCATTTACATATCATTCCACACCTCATTCCACACATCATTCCATAACATTCCACACATCATTACACACAACATTCCACACATCATTGACACATCATTCCATACCTCATTCCAAACATCATTCCACACATCATTCCACACATCATTCCACACATTATTCCACACCTCATTCCATACATCATTCAACACACCATTCCACACATCATTGACACATCATTGCATACCTCACTCCACACCTCATTCCACATATCATTCCACGCATCATTCCACATCTAATTCCACACATCATTCCACACATCATTCCGCACGTCATTCCATACATCATTCGACACATCATTCCACACAGCATTCCACACATCATTCCACACAGCATTCCACACATCATTGCACACAACATTCCACACATCATTCCACACATCATTCCATAACATTCCACACATCATTACACACGTCATTCCACACATCATTGACACATCATTCCATACATCATTCCAAACATCATTCCACACATCATTCCACACATCATTCCACACATTATACCACACACCATTCCATACATCATTCAACACATCATTCCACACATCATTGACACATCATTGCAAACCTCATTCCACACATCATTCCATCACATTCCACTCAACATTCCACACGTTATTCCACACATCATAGAGACATCATTCCACACATCTTTCCACACATCATTCCACACCTCATTCCACACATAATTCCACACATCATTCAATACATCATTCCACATATCATTCCACACATCATTCTACACATCATTCCACACATAATTCCACACAGCATTCCACACATCATTGCACACATCATTCCACACCTCATTCCACACCTCATTCCACACATCATTCCACACAGCATTCCACACATCATTCCACACAACATTCAAAATATCATCCTATCCTCATTCCTCATATCATTCCACGCATCATTCCACATCTCATTCCACACATCATTCCACACATCATTCCACACAGCATTCCACACAGCATTCAACACATCATTGCACAAATCATTCCACACCTCATTCCACACCTCATTCCACACATCATTCCACACAGCATTCCACACATCATTCCACACAACATTCCAAATATCATCCAATTATCATTCCTCATATCATTCCACGCATCATTCCACATCTCATTCCAGACATCATTCCACACATCATTCCACACCTCATTCCACACGTCATTCCACACATCATTCCACACATCATTCCACACAGCATTCCAAATATCATTCCACACCTCATTCCAACACCTCATTCCACACATCATTCCACACGTAATTCCACGCGTCATTCCACACAGCATTACACACATCATTCTTCACATCAATTCACACCTCATTCCACACCTAATTCCACACCTCATTCCACACGTCATTCCACAAATCATTGCACACATCATTCCAAACATCATTCCAAACATCATTCCACAAATCATTCCACACGTCATTTAAGCACCTCATTCCACTCATCATTCCACGCATCATTCCACACCTCATTCCACAACTCATTCAACACATCATTCCACACATCATTCCGCACATCATTCCACACATCATTCCACACTTTACTCCAAACATCATTCCACAACTCATTCCACTCATCATTCCACGCATCATTCCACACCTCATTCCACAACTCATTCAACACATCATTCCACACAAAATTCCACACATCATTCCACACATCATTCCACACCTCATTCCACACCTCATTCCACACCTCATTCCACACATTATTGCATACGTCATTCCACACATCATTCCACACCTCATTCCAGACCTCATTCCACACCTCATTCCACACATTATTGTATACATCATTGCACATATCATTCCACACATCATTCCACACGCCATTCCACACATCATTCCACGTATCATTCCACAACATTCAACACATAATTCCACACATAATCCAAACTTCATTACATCCCTCATTACATACATCATTCCACAACATTTCATACATCATTCCACACATCAATCCACACATCATTCCACACATCTTTCCACACATCATTGCACACCTCATTCCACACATCATTCCACACATCATTCAATACATCATTCCACATATCATTCCACACATCATTCCACAAATCATTTCACACATAATTCCACACCTCATTCCACATATCATTCCACACCTCATTCCACGCATCATTCCACACATCATTCCACACCTCATTCCACACCTCATTCCACACCTCATTCCACACGTCATTCCACACATCATTCCACACATCATTCCACACAGCATTCCAAATATCATTCCACACCTCATTCCACACCTCATTCCACACATCATTCCACACGTAATTCCACGCGTCATTCCACACAGCATTACACACATCATTCTTCACATCAATTCACACCTCATTCCACACCTCATTCCACACCTCATTCCACACATCATTCCACACATCATTGCACACATCATTCCAAACATCATTCCATACATCATTCCACAAATCATTCCACACGTCATTTAAACACAATATTCCACTCATCATTTCACGCATCATTCCACACCTCATTCCACAACTCATTCAACACATCATTCCACACATCATTCCACACATCATTCCACACATCATTCCACACATTATTCCAAACATCATTCCACACCTCATTCCACTCATCATTCCACGCATCATTCCACACCTCATTCCACAACTCATTCAACACATCATTCCACACATCATTCCGCACATCATTCCACACATCATTCCACACCTCATTCCAGACCTCAATCCACACCTCATTCCACACATCATTGCATACATCATTGCACATATCATTCCACACATCATTCCACACGCCATTCCACACATCATTCCACGTATCATTCCACAACATTCAAAACATAATTCCACACATAATCCAAACTTCATTACATCCCTCATTCCACACTTCCTTGAAAAGCTCATTACACACATCATTCCACACACATCATTCCACACCCCATTCCACACCTCATTCCACAAATCATTCCACAACATTCAACACATCATTCCACACATCAATCCACACATCATTCCATCCCTCATTCCACACGTCATTGAACAAATCATTCCACACATCATTCCACACATCATTCCACACATCATTCCAATTTTCCTTCTACATCACATTCCACATAACATTCCACGCAACATTCACACATCATTCCACACATCATTCCATATATCATTCCAAATGTCATTCGACACATTATTCCACACATCTTTCCACACTTCATTCCACACATCATTCCTCACCTCATTCCACACATCATTCAATACATCATTCCACATACCATTCCACACATCATTCCACACATCATTCCACACAACATTCCACACATCATTGCACACATCATTCCACACCACATTCCACCCATCATTCAACACATCATTCCATACAACATTCCAAATATCATCCACTCCTCATTTCACATATCATTCCACGCATCATTCCAAATCTCATTCCACACAGCATTTCACACATCAGTCCACACATAATTCCACACCTCATTCCACATCTCATTCCTCACCTCATTCCACGCATCATTCCACACATCATTCCACACATCATTCCACACCTCATTCCACACCTCATTCCACACCTCATTCCACACCTCATTCCACACCTCATTCCACACAGCATTCCACACATCATTCCACAACATTCCACACTTCATTCCACACGTCAGTCCATACCTCATTCTTCACCTCATTCCATACATCATTCCAAACATCATTCCACACATGATTAGCACATCATTCGATACCTCATTCCAAACATCATTCCACACATCATTCCACACATCATTCCACACACTATTCCACAACTCATTCCATACATCATTCAACACATCATTCCACACATCATTGACACATCATTGCATACCTCACTCCACACCTCATTCCACATATCATTCCACGCATCATTCCAAATCTAATTCCACACATCATTCCACACATCATTATGCACGTCATTCCATACATCATTCCACACATCATTCCACACAGCATTCCACACATCAATCCACACAGCATTTCACACATCAGTCCACACATAATTCCACACCTCATTCCACATCTCATTCCTCACCTCATTCCACGCATCATTCCACACATCATTCCACACATCATTCCACACCTCATTCCACACCTCACTCCACACCTCATTCCACATATCATTCCACGCATCATTCCAAATCTAATTCCACACATCATTCCACACATCATTATGCACGTCATTCCATACATCATTCCACACATCATTCCACACAGCATTCCACACATCAATCCACACAGCATTCCACGCATCATTGCACACAACATTCCAAACATCATTCCACACATCATTCCATAACATTCCACACATCATTACACACATCATTTCACACATCATTGACATATCATTCCATACCTCATTCCAAACATCATTCCACACGTCAGTCCACACATCATTCCACACATTATTCCACACATCATTCCATACAGCATTCAACACATCATTCCACACATCATTGACACATCATTGCATACCTCATTCCACACATCATTCCATCACATTCCACTCAACATTCCACACATTATTCCACACATCATAGAGACATCATTCCACACATCATTCCACACATCATTCCACAACATTTCATACATCATTCCACACATCAATCCACACATCATTCCACACATCTTTCCACACATCATTCCACACCTCATTCCACACATCATTCCACACATCATTCAATACATCATTCCACATATCATTCCACACATCATTCCACACATCATTCCACACATAATTCCACACAGCATTCCACACATCATTGCACACATCATTCCACACCTCATTCCACACCTCATTCCACACATCATTCCACACAGCATTCCACACATCATTCCACACAACATTCCAAATATCATACAATCCTCATTCCTCATATTATTCCACGCATCATTCCACATCTCATTCCACACATCATTCCACACATCATTCCACACCTCATTCCACACATCATTCCACACAGCATTCCACACATCATTCCACGCAACATTCCAAATATCATCCAATCATCATTCCTCATATCATTCCACGCATCATTCCACATCTCATTCCAGACATCAATCCACACATCATTCCACACCTCATTCCACACGTCTTTCCACACATCATTCCACAAGTAATTTCACGCGTCATTCCACACAGCATTACACACATCATTCTTCACATCAATTCACACCTCATTCCACACCTCATTCCACACCTCATTCCACACATCATCCCACACATCATTGCACACATCATTCCAAACATCATTCCATACATCATTCCACAAATCATTCCACACGTCATTTAAACACCTCATTCCACTCATCATTCCACGCATCATTCCACACCTCATTCCACAACTCATTCAACACATCATTCCACACATCATTCCACACATCATTCCACACATCATTCCACACATTATTCGAAACATCATTCCAAACCTCAGTCCACTCATCATTCCACGCAACATTCCACACCTCATTCCACAACTCATTCAACACATCATTCCACACATCATTCCACACATCATTTCAGACATCATTCCACACCTCATTCCAGACCTCATTGCACACCTCATTCCACATATAATTCCACGCATCATTCCACATCTAATTCCACACATCATTCCACACATCATTCCGCACGTCATTCCATACATCATTCCACACATCATTCCACACAGCATTCCACACATCATTCCACACAGCATTCCACAATCATTGCACACAACATTCCAAACATCATTCCACACATCATTCCATAACATTCCACACATCATTACACACATCATTCCACACATCATTGACATATCATTCCGTACCTCATTCCAAACATCATTCCACACGTCATTCCACACATCATTCCACACATTATTCCAAACATCATTCCATACATCATTCAACACATCATTCCACTCATCATTGACACATCATTGCATACCTCATTCCACACATCATTCCATCACATTCCACTCAACATTCCACACATTATTCCACACATCATAGAGACATCATTCCAAACATCATTCCACAACATTTCATACATCATTCCTCACATCAATCCACACATCATTCCACACATCTTTCCACACATCATTCCACACCTCATTCCACACATCATTCCACACATCATTCAATACATCATTCCACATATCATTCCACACATCATTCCACACAACATTCCACACATAATTCCACACAGCATTCCACACATCATTGCACACATCATTCCACACCTCATTACACACCTCATTCCACACATCATTCCACACAGCATTCCACACATCATTCCACACCTCATTCCACACCTCATTCCACACCTCAATTCACACCTCATTCCACACCTCATTCCATACATCAGTCCATACCTCATTCTTCACCTCATTCCACACATCATTCCACAAATCATTCCAACATCATCCACATAACATTTACACATCATTCCACACCTCATTCGACACATCATTCCATAACATTCCACACATCATTACACAAATCATTCCACACATCATTGACACATCATTCCATACCTCATTCCAAACATCATTCCACACATCATTCCACACATCTTTCCACACATTATTCCACACCTCATTTCATACATCATTCAACACATAATTCCACACATCATTGGCACATCATTGCATACCTCATTCCATACCTCATTCCACATATCATTCCACGCATCATTCCACATCTAATTCCACACATCATTCCACACTTCATTCCGCACGTCATTCCAAACATCATTCCACACATCATTCCACACAGCATTCCACACATCATTCCACACAGCATTCCACACATCATTGCACACAACATTCCACACATCATTCCACACCTCATTTCACATTTCATTTACACATCATTCCACACCTCATTCCACACATCATTCCATAACATTCCACACATCATTACACACAGCATTCCACACATCATTGACACATCATTCCATACCTCATTCCAAACATCATTCCACACATAATTCCACACATCATTCCACACATTATTCCACACGTCATTCCATACATCATTCAACACATCATTCCACACATCATTGACACATCATTGCATACCCTTTCCACACATCATTCCTTAACATTCCACTAAACATTCCACACGTTATTCCACACATCATTGAGACATCATTCCACACATCATTCCACACATCATTCCACACATCATTCCACACATCATTCCACACCTCATTCCACACATCATTCAACACATCATTCAATACATCATTCCACATATCATTCCACACTTCATTCCACACATCATTCCATACAGCATTCCACACAGCATTCAACACATCATTGCACACATCATTCCACACCTCATTCCACACCTCATTCCACACATCATTCCGCACAGCATTCCACACATCATTCCACACAACATTCCAAATATCATCCAATTATCATTCCTCATATCATTCCACGCATCATTCCACATCTCATTCCAGACCTCATTCCACACCTCATTCCAGACATCATTACACAAATCATTCAACACATCATTGACACATCATTCCATACCTCATTCCAAACATCATTCCACACATCATTCCACACATCTTTCCACACATTATTCCACACCTCATTCCACACCTCTTTCCACACACCATTCCGCACAGCATTGAATGTGTGGAATGATATTGCGCATATCATTCCACACATCATTCCACACGCCATTACACACCTCATTCCACGTATCATTCCACAACATTCAACACATAATTGCACACATTATCCAAACTTCATTCCATCCCTCATTCCACACTTCCTTGAAATCCTCATTACACACATCATTCCACACCCCATTCCACACGTCATTGAACAACTCATTCCACACAACATTCAACACGTCATTCCAAACATCATTCCAATTTTCATTCTACATCACATTCCACATAACATTCCACGCAACATTCCACACATCATTCCACACATCATTCCATATATCATTCCAAATGTCATTCGACACATCATTCCACACATCTTTCCACACTTCATTCCACACATCATTCCTCACCTCATTCCACACATCATTCAATACATCATTCCACATATCATTCCACACATCATTCCACACATCATCCCACACATCATTCCACACATCATTCCACACCTCATTCCACACCTCATTCCACACATCATTCCAAACATCATTCCACATATCATTTACATATCATTCCACACCTCTTTCCACACATCATTCCATAACATTCCACACATCATTACACACATCATTCCACACATCATTGACACATCATTCCATACCTCATTCCAAACATCATTCCACACATCATTCCACACATCATTCCACACATTATTCAACACCTCATTCCATACATCATTCAACACATCATTCCACAGATCATTGACACATCATTGCATACCTCAATCCACACCTCATTCCACATAGCATTCCACGCATCATTCCACATCTAATTTAACACATCATTCCACACATCATTCCGCACGTCATACCATACATCATTCGACACATCATTCCACACAGCATTCCACACATCATTCCACACAGCATTCCACACATCATTGCACACAACATTCCACACATAATTCCACACATCATTCCATAACATTCGACACATCATTACACACATCATTCCACACATCATTGACACATCATTCCATACCTCATTCCAAACATCATTCCACACATCATTCCACACATCATTCCACACAATATTCCACACATCATTCCATACATCATTCAACACATCATTCCACACATCATTGACACATCATTGCAAACCTCATTCCACACATCATTCCATCACATTCCACTCAACATTCCACACGTTATTCCACACATCATAGAGACATCATTCCACACATCATTCCACACATCATTCCACAACATTTCATACATCATTCCACACATCAATCCACACATCATTCCACACATCTTTCCACACATCATTCCACACCTCATTCCACACATAATTCCACACATCACTCAATACATCATTCCACATATCATTCCACACATCATTCCACACATCATTCCACACATAATTCCACACAGCATTCCACACATCATTGCACACATCATTCCACACATCATTCCACACCTCATTCCACACATCATTCCACAAAGCATTCCACACATCATTCCACACAACATTCCAAATATCATCCAATCATCATTCCTCATATCATTCCACGCATCATTCCACATCTCATTCCAGACAACATTCCACACATCATTCCACACCTCAATCCACACATCATTCCACACATCATTCCACACATCATTCCACACAGCATTCCAAATATCACTCCACAGCTCAATACACCTCATTTCACACATCATTCCACACGTAATTCCACGCGTCATTCCACACAGCATTACACACATCATTCTTCACATCAATTCACACCTCATTCCACACCTCATTCCACACCTCATTCCACACATCATCCCACACATCATTGCAAACATCATTCCAAACATCATTCCATACATCATTCCACAAATCATTCCACACGTCATTTAAACTCCTCAATCCACTCATCATTCCACGCATCATTCCACACCTCATTCCACAACTCATTCAACACAACATTCCACACATCATTCCACACATCATTCCACACATCATTCCACACATTATTCCAAACATCATTCCAAACCTCAGTCCACTCATCATTCCACGCATCATTCCACACCTCATTCCACAACTCATTCAACACATCATTCCACACATCATTCCACACATCATTCCACACATCATTCCACACCTCATTCCAAACCTCATTCCACACCTCATTCCATACATCATTGCATACATCATTGCGCATATCATTCCACACATCATTCCACACGCCATTACATACCTCATTCCACGCATCATTCCACAACATTCAACACATAATTGCACACATTATCAAAACTTCATTCCATCCCTCATTCCACACTTCCTTGAAATACTCATTACAATCATCATTCCACACACATCATTCCACACCCCATTCCACACGTCATTGAACAACTCATTCCACACAACATTCAACACATCATTCCACACATCATTCCAATTTTCATTCTACATCACATTCCACATAACATTCCACGCAACATTCCACACATCATTCCACACATCATTCCATATATCATTCCAAATGTAATTCGACACATCATTCCACACATCTTTCCACACTTCATTCCACACATCATTCCTCATCCCTTTCCACACATCATTCAATACATCATTCCACATACAATTCCACACATCATTCCACACATCGTTCCACACAACATTCCACACATCATTGCACACATCATTCCACACCTCATTCCACACATTATTCAACACATCATTCCATACAACATTCCAAATATCATCCAATCCTCATTCCACATATCATTCCACGCAGCATTCTAAATCTCATTCCACACAGCATTTTACACATCAGTCCACACATCATTCCACACCTCATTCCACATATCATTCCACACCTCATTCCACGCATCATTCCACACATCATTCCACACATCATTCCACACCTCATTCCACACCTCATTCCACTCCTCATTCCACACCTCATTCCACACCTCATTCCACACATTATTCCACAAATCATTCCACAACATTCCACACCTCATTCCACGCATCATTCCACACATAATTCCACATATCATTCCACACCTCATTCCACGCATCATTCCACACTTCATTCCACACATCAGTCCATACCTCATTCTTCACCTTTTTCCACACATCATTCCACACATCATTACAAACATCATTCCACATATCATTTACACATCATTCCACACCTCATGGCACACATCATTCCATAACATTCCACACATCATTACACACATCATTCCACACATCATTGACACATCATTCCATACCTCATTCCAAACATCATTCCACACATCATTCCACACATCATTCCACACATTATTCCCCACCTCATTCCATACATCATTCAACACATAATTCCACACATCATTGACACATCATTGCATACCTCATTCCACACCTCATTCCACATATCATTCCACGCATCATTCCATATCTAATTCCACACATCATTCCACACATCATTCTACACATCATTCAATACATCATTCAACATATCATTCCACACATCATTCCACACATCATTCCACACATAATTCCACACAGCATTCCACACATCATTGCACACATCATTCCACACCTCATTCCACACCTCATTCCACACATCATTCCACACAGCATTCCACACATCATTCCACACAACATTCCAAATATCATCCACTCCTCATTCCACATATCATTCCACGCATCATTCCAAATCTCATTCCAAACAGCATTTCACACAACAATCCACACATCATTCCACACCTCATTCCACATACCATTCCACACCTCATAACACATATCATTCCACACATCATTCCACACATCATTCCACACCTCATTCCACACCTCATTCCACACCTCAATCCACACCTCATTCCACACCTCATCCCACAAATCAGTCCATACCTCATTCTTCACCTCATTCCACACATCATTCCACAAATCATTCCAACATCATCCACATAACATTTACACATCATTCCACACCTCATTCCACAAATCATTCCATAACATTCCACACATCATTACACAAATCATTCCACACATCATTGACACATCATTCTATACCTCATTCCAAACATCATTCCACACATCATTCCACACATCTTTCCACACATTATTCCACACCTCATTTCATACATCATTCAACACATAATTCCACACATCATTGACACATCATTGCATACCTCATTCCATACCTCATTCCACATATCATTCCACGCATCATTCCACATCTAATTCCACACATCATTCCACACTTCATTCCGCACAGCATTCCACACATCATTCCACACAGCATTCCACACATCATTGCACACAACATTCCACACACCATTCCACACCTCATTCCACATTTCATTTACACATCATTCCACACCTCATTCCACACATCATTCCATCACATTCCACACATCATTACACACAGCATTCCACACATCATTGACACATCATTCCATACCTCATTCCAAACATCATTCCACACATAATTCCAATCATCATTCCACACATTATTCCACACGTCATTCCATACATCATTCAACACATCATTCCACACATCATTGACACATCATTGCATACCTCATTCCATACATCATTCCTTAACATTCCACGAAACATTCCACACGTTATTCCACACATCATTGAGACATCATTCCATACATCATTCCACACATCATTCCACACATCATTCCACACATCATTCCACACATCATTCCACACCTCATTCCACACATCATTCCACACATCATTCAATACATCATTCCACATATCATTCCACACTTCATTCCACAAATCATTCCATACAGCATTCCACACAGCATTCAACACATCATTGCACACATCATTCCACACCTCATTCCACACCTCATTCCACACATCATTCCACACAGCACTCCACACAGCATTCCACACAACATTCCAAATATCATACAATCATCATTCCTCATATCATTCCACGCATCATTCCACAACTCATTCCAGACATCATTCCACACATCATTCCACACCTCATTCCACACGTCACTCCACACATCATTCCACACATCATTACACACAGCATTCCAAATATCATTCCACACCTCATTCCACACCTCATTCCACACATCATTCCACACGTAATTCCACGCGTCATTCCACACAGCATTACACACATCATTCTGCACATCAATTCACACCTCATTCCACACCTCATTCCACATCTCATTCCACACATCATTCCACACATCATTGCATACATCATTACAAAAATCATTCCACACATCATTCCACAAATCATTCCACACGTCATTTGAACACCTCATTCCACTCATCATTCCACGCTTCATTCCACACCTCATTCCACAACTCATTCAACACATCATTCCACACATCATTCCACACATCATTCCACACATCATTCCACACATTATTCCAAACATCATTCCACACCTCATTCCACAAATCATTCCACGCATCATTCCACACCTCATTCCACAACTCATTCAACACATCATTCCACACATCATTCCACACATCATTCCACAACTCATTCAACACATCATTCCACACGCCATTCCACACCTCATTCCACGTATCATTCCACACATCATTCAACACATAATTCCACACATCAATCCAAACTTCATTCCATTCCTCATTCCTTGAAAACCACAATACACACATCATTCCACACATATCATTCCACACCCCATTCCACACCTCATTCCACAAATCAATCCACAACATTCAACGCATCATTCCACACATCAATCCACACATCATTCCATCCCTCATTCCAAACGTCATTGAGCAACTCATTCCACACATCATTCCACACATCATTCCACACATCATTCCAATTTTCATTCTACATCACATTCCACATAACATTCCATGCAACATTCCACACATCATTCCACACATCATTCCATATATCATTCCAAATGTCTTCAGACACATCTTTAGACACATCTTTACACACTTCATTCCACACATCATTCCTCACCTCATTCCACACATCATTCCACACCTCATTCCACACCTCATTCCACACCTCATTCCACACCTCATTCCACACCTCATTCCACACATCATTCCACACATCATTCCACACACTATTCCACACCTCATTCCATACATCATTCAACACATCATTCCACACATCATTGACACATCATTGCATACCTCACTCCACACCTCATTCCACATATCATTCCACGCATCATTCCACATCTAATTCCACACATCATTCCACACATCATTCCGCACGTCATTCCATACATCATTCCACACATCATTCCACACAGCATTCCACACATCATTCCACACAGCATTCCACACATCATTGCACACAACATTCCAAACATCATTCCACACATCATTCCATAACATTCCACACATCATTACACACATCATTCCACACATCATTGACACATCATTCCATACCTCATTCCAAACATCATTCCACACGTCATTCCACACATCATTCCACACATTATTCCACACATCATTCCATACATCATTCATCACATCATTCCACACATCATTGACACATCATTGCATACCTCATTCCACACATCATTCCATCACATTCCACTCAACATTCCACACATTATTCCACACATCATAGAGACATCATTCCACACATCATTCCACACATCATTCCACAACATTTCATACATCATTCCACACATCAATACACACATCATTCCACACATCTTTCCACACATCATTCCACACCTCATTCCACACATCATTCCACACATCATTCAATACATCATTCCACATATCATTCCACACTTCATTCCACACATCATTCCACACATCATTCCACACATAATTCCATACAGCATTACACACATCATTGCACACATCATTCCACACCTCATTCCACACCTCATTCCACACATCATTCCACACAGCATTCCACACATTATTCCACACAACATTCAAAATATCACCCAATCCTCATTCCTCATATCATTCCACGCATCATTCCACATCTCATTCCACACATCATTCCACACATCATTCCACACCTCATTCCAAACATCATTCCACAGAGCATTCCACACATCATTCTACACAACATTCCAAATATCATCCAATCATCATTCCTCATATCATTCCACGCATCATTCCACATCTCATTCCAGACATCATTCCACACATCATTCCACACCTCATTCCACACGTCATTCCACACATCATTCCACACATCATTCCACACAGCATTCCAAATATCATTCCACACCTCAATACACCTCATTCCACACATCATTCCACACGTAATTCCACGCGTCATTCCACACAGCATTACACACATCATTCTTCACATCAATTCACACCGTATTACACACCTCATTCTTCACGTCATTCCACACATCATTGCACACATCAGTCCACTCATCATTCCACGCATCATTCCACACCTCATTCCACAACTCATTCAACACATCATTCCACACATCATTCCACACATCATTCCACACATCATTCCACACATTATTCCAAACATCATTCCAAACCTCAGTCCACTCATCATTCCACGCATCATTCCACACCTCATTCCACAACTCATTCAACACATCATTCCACACATCAGTCCACACATCATTCCACACATCATTCCACACCTCATTCCAGATCTCATTCCACACCTCATTCCATACATCATTGCATACATCATTGCGCATATCATTCCATACATCATTCCACACACACATTCCACACAGCATTCCACACATCATTCCACACATCATTCCACACATCATTGCACACAACATTCCAAACATCATTCCACACATCATTCCATAACATTCCACACATCATTACACACATCATTCCACACATCATTGACACATCATTCCATACCTCATTCCACACATCATTCAATACATCATTCCACATATCATTCCACACTTCATTCCACACATCATTCCATACAGCATTCCACACAACATTCAACACATCATTCCACACATCATTCCAATTTTCATTCTACATCACATTCCACATAACATTCCACGCAACATTCCACACATCATTCCACACATCATTCCATATATCATTGCAAATATCATTCGACACATCATTCCACACATCTTTCCACACATCATTCCACACATCATTGACACATCTTTACATACCTCATTCCAAACATCATTACACACGTCATTCCACACATCATTCCACACATTATTCCACACATCATTCCACACATCATTCCACACCTCATTCCACATTTCAGTTACACATCATTCCACACCTCATTCCACACATCATTCCATAACATTCCACACATCATTGCACAAATCATTCCACACATCATTGACACATCATTCCATACCTCATTCCAAACATCATTCCACACATCATTCCACACATCATTTCACACATTATTCCACACATCATTCCATACATCATTCAACACATCATTCCACACATCATTGACACATCATTGCATACCTCATTCCACACATCATTCCATCACATTCCACTCAACATTCCACGCATTATTCCACACATCATGGAGACATCATTCCACACATCATTCCACACATCCTTCCACACATCATTGACACATCATTGCATACCTCATTCCACACATCATTCCATCACATTCCACTCAACATTCCACGCATTATTCCACACATCATAGAGACATCATTCCACACATCATTCCACACATCCTTCCACAACATTTCATACATCATTCCACACCTCATTCCACACATCATTCCACACATCATTCAATACATCATTCAACATATCATTCCACACATCATTCCACACATCATTCCACACATAATTTCACACAGCATTCCACACATCATTGCACACATCATTCCACACCTCATTCCACACCTCATTCCACACATCATTCCACACAGCATTCCACACATCATTCCACACAACATTACAAATATCATCCACACCTCATTCCACATATCATTCCATGCATCATTCCAAACAGCATTTCACACAGCAATCCACACATCATTCCACACCTCATTCCACATTCCATTCCACACCTCATAACACCTATCATTCCACACATCATTCCACACATCATTCCACACCTCATTCCACACCTCATTTCACACCTCAATCCACACCTCATTCCACACCTCATTCCACACATCATTCTACACATCATTCCACAACATTCCACACTTCATTCCACACATCAGTCCATACCTCATTCTTCACCTCATTCCACACATCATTCCACACATCATTCCAACATCATCCACATATCATTTACACATCATTCCACACCTCATTCCACACATCATTCCATAACATTCCACACATCATTACACAAATCATTCCACACATCATTGACACATCATTCCATACCTCATTACAAACATCATTCCACACATCATTCCACACATCTTTCCACACATTATTCCACACCTCATTTCATACATCATTCAACACATAATTCCACACATCATTGACACATCATTGCATATCTCATTCCATACCTCATTCCACATATCATTCCACGCATCATTCCACATCTAATTCCACACATCGTTCCACACTTCATTCCACACGTCATTCCAAACTTCATTCTACACATCATTCCACGCAGCATTCCACACATCATTCCACACAGCATTCCACACATCATTGCACACAACATTCCACACATCATTCCACACCTCATTCCACATTTCATTTACACATCATTCCACACCTCATTCCACACATCATTCCATAACATTCCACACATCATTACACACAGCATTCCACACATCATTGACACATCATTCCATACCTAATTCCAAACATCATTCCACACATAATTCCACACATCATTCCACACATTTTTCCACACGTCATTCCATACATCATTCAACATATCATTCCACACATCATTGACACATCATTGCGTACCTCATTCCACACATCGTTCCTTAACATACCACTAAACATTCCACACGTTATTCCACACATCATTGAGACATCATTCCACACATCATTCCACACATCATTTCACACATCATTACACACCTCATTGCACACATCATTCCTCAACATTTCACACATCATTCCACACATCAATCCACACATCATTCCACACATCATTCCACACATCATTCAACACCTCATTCCACACATCATTCCACACATCATTCAATACATCATTCAATACATCATTCCACATATCATTCCACACTTCATTCCACACATCATTCCATACAGCATTCCACACAGCATTCAACACATCATTGCACACATCATTCCACACCTCATTCCACACCTCATTCCACATATCATTCCACACAGCATTCCACACAGCATTCCACACAACATTCCAAATATCATCCAATCCTCATTCCTCATATAATTCCACGCATCATTCCACATCTCATTCCATACATCATTCCACACATCATTCCACACCTCATTCCACACATCATTCTACACATCATTCCACTCATCATTCCACACAGCATTCCAAATATCATTCCACACCTCATTCCACACCTCATTCCACACATCATTCCACACGTAATTCCACGCGTCATTCCACACAGCATTACACACATCATTCTGCACATCAATTCACACCTCATTCCACACCTCATTCCACACCTCATTCCATACATCATTCCACACATCATTGCACACATCATGACAAAAATCATTCCATACATCATTCCACAAATCATTCCACACGTCATTTGAACACCTCATTCCACTCATCATTCCACGCTTCATTCCACACCTCATTCCACAACTCATTCAACACATCATTCCACACATCATTCCACACATCATTCCACACATCATTCCACACCTCATTCCAGACCTCATTCCACACCTCATTCCACACATCATTGCATACATCATTGCACATAACATTCCACACATCATTCCACACGCCATTCCACACATCATTCCACGTATCATTCCACAACATTCAACACATAATTCCACACATCAACCCAAACTTCATTCCATTCCTCATTCCTTGAAAACCTCATTACACATATCATTCCACACACATCATTCCACACCCCATTCCACACCTCATTCCACAAATCAATCCACAACATTCAACACATCATTCCACACATCAATCCACACATCATTCCATCCCTCATTCCACACGTCATTGAACAACTCATTCCACACATCATTCCACACATAATTCCACACATCATTCCAATTTTCATTCAACATCACATTCCACATAACATTCCACGCAACATTCCACACATCATTCCACACATCATTCCATATATCATTCCAAATGTCAATCGACACATCTTTCCACACATCTTTCCACACTTCATTCCACACATCATTCCTCACTCATTCCACACATCATTCAATACATCATTCCACATACCATTCCACACATCATTCCACACATCATTCCACATACCATTCCACACATCATTCCACACATCATTCCACACATCATTCCACACCTCATTCCACACCTCATTCCACACCTCATTCCATACCTCATTCCACACACCATTCCACACATCATTCCACAACATTCCACACTTCATTCCACACATCAGTCCATACATCATTCTTCACCTCATTCCACACATCATTCCACACATCATTCCAAACATCATTCCACATATCATTTACATATCATTCCACACCTCATTCCGCACATCATTCCATAACATTCCACACATCATTACACACATCATTCCACACATCATTGAAACATCATTCCATACATCATTCCAAACATCATTCCACACGTCATTCCACACATCATTCCACACATTATTCCACACCTCATTCCATACATCATTCAACACATCATTCCACACATCAATGACACATCATTGCATAACTCACTCCACACCTCATTCCACACATCATTCCACACATCATTCCACACATCATTCCAATTTTCATTCTACATCACATTCCACATAACATTCCACGCAACATTCCACACATCATTCCACACATCATTCCATATATCATTCCAAATGTCAATCGACACATCTTTCCACACATCTTTCCACACTTCATTCCATACATCATTCCTCACTCATTCCACACATCATTCAATACATCATTCCACATACCATTCCACACATCATTCCACACATCATTCCACATACCATTCCACACATCATTCCACACCTCATTCCACACATCATTCCACACATCATTCCACACATCATTCCACACATCTTTCCACATATTATTCCACACCTCATTCCATACATCATTCAACACATCATTCCACACATCAATGAAACATCATTGCATAACTCACTCCACACCTCATTCCACATATCATTCAACGCATCATTCCACATCTAATTCCACACATCATTCCACACATCATTCCGCACGTCATTCCATACATCATTCGACACATCATTCCGCACAGCATTCCACACATCATTCCACACAGCATTCCACACATCATTGCACTCAACATTCCACACATCATTCCACACATCATTCCATAACATTCCACACATCATTGCACACATCATTCCACACATCATTGACACATCATTCCATACCTCATTCCAAACATCATTCCACACATCATTCCACACATCATTCCATACATCATTAAACACATCATTCCACACATCATTGACACATCATTGCAAACCTCATTCCACACATCATTCCATCACATTCCACTCAACATTCCACACGTTATTCCACACATCATAGAGACATCATTCCACATATCATTCCAAACATCATTCCACACATCATTCCACACATAATTCCACACATCATTCAATACATCATTCCACATATCATTCCACACATCATTCCACACATCATTCCACACATAATTCCACACAGCATTCCACACATCATTGCACACATCATTGCACACATCATTCCACACCTCATTCCACACATCATTCCACACAGCATTCCACACATCATTCCACACAACATTCAAAAAATATCATCCTATCCTCATTCCTTATCTCATTCCACGCATCATTCCACATCATTCCACACATCATTCCAAACATCATTCCACACAGCATTCCACTCAGCATTCAACACATCATTGCACAATTCATTCCACACCTCATTCCACACCTCATTCCACACATCATTCCACACAGCATTCCACACATCATTCCACACAACATTCCAAATATCATTCCACACCTCATTCCACACCTCATTCCACACATCATTCCACACGTAATTCCACGCGTCATTCCACACAGCATTACACACATCATTCTTCACATCAATTCACACCTCATTCCACACCTCATTCCACACCTCATTCCACACATCATTCCACACATCATTGCACACATCATTCCAAACATCATTCCATACATCATTCCACAAATCATTCCACACATCATTCCACACATCATTCCACACATCATTCCACACAACATTCCACACATCATTCCACACATCATTCCATAACATTCCACACATCATTACACACATCATTCCACACATCATTGACACATCATTCCATACCTCATTCCAAACATCATTCCACGCATCATTCCAAATCTCATTCCACACAGCATTTCACACATCAGTCCACACATAATTCCACACCTCATTCCACATATCATTCCACACCTCATTCCACACCTCAAACCACACATCATTGCATACCTCATTGCACATATGATTCCACACATCATTCCACACGCCATTCCACACATCATTCCACGTATCATTCCACAACATTCAACACATAATTCCACACATAATCCAAACTTCATTACATCCCTCATTCCACACTTCCTTTAAAACCTCATTATACACATCATTCCACACACATCATTCCACACCCCATTCCACACCTCATTCCACAAATCATTCCACAGCATTCAACACATCATTCCACACATCAATCCACACATCATTCCATCCCTCATTCCACACGTCATTGAACAACTCATTCCACACATCATTCCACACATCATTCCAAACATCATTCCAATTTTCCTTCTACATCACATTCCACATAACATTCCACGCAACATTCCACACATCATTCCACACATCATTCCATATATCATTCCAAATGTCATTCGACACATTTTTCCACTGATCGTTCCACACTTCATTCCACACATCATTCCTCACCTCATTCCACACATCATTACACACAGCATTCCACACATCATTGACACATCATTCCATACCTCAATCCAAACATCATTCCACACATCATTTCACACATCATTCCACACATCATTCCATACATCATTAAACACATCATTCCACACATCATTGACACATCATTGCAAACCTCATTCCACACATCATTCCATCACATTCCACTCAACATTCCACACGTTATTCCACACATCATAGAGACATCATTCCACACATCATTCCACACATCATTCCACAACATTTCATACATCATTCCACACATCAATCCACACATCATTCCACACATCTTTCCACACATCATTCCACACCTCATTCCACACATAATTTCACACATCATTCAATACATCATTCCACATATCATTCCACACATCATTCCACACATCATTCCACACATAATTCCACACAGCATTCCACACATCATTGCACACATCATTGCACACATCATTCCACACCTCATTCCACACATCATTCCACACAGCATTCCACACATCATTCCACACAACATTCAAAAAATATCATCCTATCCTCATTCCTTATCTCATTCCACGCATCATTCCACATCATTCCACACATCATTCCACACATAATTCCACACAGCATTCCACACAGCATTGAACACATCATTGCACACATCATTCCACACCTCATTCCACACATCATTCCACACAGCATTCCACACATCATTCCACACAACATTCAAAAAATATCATCCTATCCTCATTCCTTATCTCATTCCACGCATCATTCCACATCATTCCACACATCATTCCACACAGCATTCCACACATCATTCCACACAACATTCCAAATATCATTCCACACCTCATTCCACACCTCATTCCACACATCATTCCACACGTAATTCCACGCGTCATTCCACACAGCATTACACACATCATTCTTCACATCAATTCACACCTCATTCCACACCTCATTCCACACCTCATTCCACACATCATTGCACACATCATTCCAAACATCATTCCATACATCATTCCACAAATCATTCCACACATCATTCCACACATCATTCCACACATCATTCCACACATCATTCCACACATTATTCCAAACATCATTCCACACCGCATTCCACTCATCATTCCACGCATCATTCCACACCTCATTCCACAACTCATTCAACACATCATTCCACACATCATTCCACACATCATTCCACACATCATTCCACACCTCATTCCAGACCTCATTCCACACCTCATGCCACACATCATTGCATACATCATTGCACATATCATTCCACACATCATTCCACACGCCATTCCACACATCATTCCACGTATCATTCCACAACATTCAACACATAATTCCACACATAATCCAAACTTCATTACATCCCTCATTCCAAACTTCCTTGAAAACCTCATTACACACATCATTCCACACACATCATTCCACACCCCATTCCACACCTCATTCCACAAATCATTCCACAACATTCAACACATCATTCCACACATCATTCCATCCCTCATTCCACACATCATTCCACATATCATTCCAAATGTCATTCGACACATTATTCCACACATCTTTCCACACTTCATTCCACTCATCATTACTCACCTCATTCCACACATCATTCAATACATCATTCCACATACCATTCCACACACCATTCCACACAACATTCCACACATCATTGCACACATCATTCCACACCTCATTCCACACATCATTCAACACATCATTCCATACAACATTCCAAATATCATCCACTCCTCATTACACATATCATTCCACGCATCATTCCAAATCTCATTCCACACAGCATTTCACACATCAGTCCACACATAATTCCACACCTCATTCCACATATCATTCCACTCCTCATTCCACACCTCATTCCACACATCATTGCATACCTCATTGCAAATATCATTCCACACATCATTCCACACGCCATTCCACACATCATTCCACGTATCATTCCACAACATTCAACACATAATTCCACACATAGTCCAAACTTCATTACATCCCTCATTCCACACTTCCTTGAAAACCTCATTACTCACATCATTCCACACACATCATTCCACACCCCATTCCACACCTCATTCCACAATTCATTCCACAACATTCAACACATCATTCCACACATCAATCCACACATCATTCCATCCCTCATTCCACACGTCATTGAACAACTCATTCCACACATCATTCCACACATCATTCCAAACATCATTCCAATTTTCCTTCTACATCACATTCCACATAACATTCCACGCAACATTCCACACATCATTCCACACATCATTCCATATATCATTCCAAATGTCATTCGACACATCTTTCCACTCATCTTTCCACACTTCATTCCACACATCATTCCTCACCTCATTCCACACATCATTCAATACATCATTCCACATACCATTCCACACATCATTCCACACATCATTCCACACATCATTCCACACATCATTGCACACATCATTCCAGACCTCATTCCATACCTCATTCCACACCTCATTCCACACACATTTCCACACATCATTCCACAACATTCCACACTTCATTCCACACATCAGTCGAAACATCATTCCACATAACATTTACATATCATTCCACACCTCATTCCACACATCATTCCATAACATTCCACACATCATTACACACATCATTCCACACATCATTGACACATCATTCCATACCTCATTCCAAACATCATTCCACACATCATTCCACACATCATTCCACACATTATTCCACACCTCATTCCATACATCATTCAACACATCATTCCACACATCATTGACATATCATTGCATAACTCACTCCATAACCTCATTCCACATATCATTCCACGCATCATTCCACATCTAATTCCACACATCATTCCACACATCATTCCGCACGTCATTCCATACATCATTCGACACATCATTCCACACACCATTCCACACATCATTCCACACAGCATTCCACACATCATTGCACACAACATTCCACACATCATTCCACACATCATTCCATAACATTCCACACATCATTACACACATCATTCCACACATCATTGACACATCATTCCATACCTCATTCCAAACATCATTCCACACATCATTCCACACATTATTCCACACATCATTCCATACATCATTAAACACATCATTCCACACATCATTGACACATCATTGCAAACCTCATTCCACATATCATTCCATCACATTCCACTCAACATTCCACACGTTATTCCACACATCATAGAGACATCATTCCACACATCATTCCACACATCATTCCACAACATTTCATACATCATTCCACACATCAATCAACACATCATTCCACACATCTTTCCACACATCATTCCACACCTCATTCCACACGTAATTCCACACATCATTCAATACATCATTCCACATATCATTCCACACATCATTCCACACATCATTCCACACATAATTCCACACAGCATTCCACACATCATTGCACACATCATTCCACACCTCATTCCACTCCTCATTCCACACATCATTCCACACAACATTCAAAATATCATCCTGTCCTCATTCCGCATATAATTCCACGCATCATTCCAGATCTCATTCCACACATCATTCCACACATCATTCCACACAGCATTCCACACAGCATTCAACACATCATTGCACAAATCATTCCACACCTAATTCCACACCTCATTCCACACATCATTCCACACAGCATTCCACACATCATTCCACACAACATTCCAAATATCATCCAATCATCATTCCTCATATCATTCCACGCATCATTCCACATCTCATTCCAGACATCATTCCACACATCATTCCACACCTCATTCCACACGTCATTCCACACATCATTCCACACATTATTCCACACAGCATTCCAAATATCATTCCACACCTCATTCCACACCTCATTCCACACATCATTCCACACGTAATTCCACGCGTCATTCCACACAGCATTACACACATCATTCTTCACATCAATTCACACCTCATTCCACACCTCAGTCCACACCTCATTCCACACATCATTCCACACATCATTGCACACATCATTCCAAACATCATTCCATACATCATTCCACAAATCATTCCACACGTCATTTAAACACCTCATTCCACTCATCATTCCACGCATCATTCCACACCTCATTCCACAACTCATTCAACACATCATTCCACACATCATTCCACACATCATTCCACACATCATTCCACACATTATTCCAAACATCATTCCACACCTCATTCCACTCATCATTCCACGCATCATTCCACACCGCATTCCACAACACATTCAACACATCATTCCACACATCATTCCACACATCACTTCCACACATCATTCCACACCTCATTCCAGACCTCATTCCACACCTCATTCCACACATCATTGCATACATTATTGCACATATCATTCCACACATCATTCCACACGCCATTCCACACATCATTCCACGTATCATTCCACAACATTCCACAACATTCCACACATAATCCAAACTTCATTACATCCCTCATTCCACACTTCCTTGAAAACCTCATTCCACACATCATTCCACACATCATTCCAATTTTCCTTCTACATCACATTCCACATAACATTCCACGCAACATTCCACACATCATTCCACACATCATTCCATATATCATTCCAAATGTCATTCGACACATTATTCCACACAACTTTCCACACTTCATTCTACACATCATTCCTCACCTCATTCCACACATCATTCAATACATCATTCCACATACCATTCCACACATCATTCCACACATCATTCCACACAACATTCCACACATCATTGCACACATCATTCCACACCTCATTCCACACATCATTCAACACATCATTCCATACAACATTCCAAATATCATCCACTCCTCATTTCACATATCATTCCACGTATCATACCAAATCTCATTCCACACAGCATTTCACACATCAGTCCACACATAATTCCACACCTCATTCCACATATCATTCAACACCTCATTCCACGCATCATTCCACACATCATTCCACACATCATTCAACACCTCATTCCACACCTCACTCCACACCTCATTCCACACCTCATTCCACACATCATTCCACACATCATTCCACAACATTCCACACTTCATTCCACACATCAGTCCATATCTCATTCTTCACCTCATTCCACACATCATTCCACACATCATTCCAAACATCATTCCACATATCATTTACACATCATTCCACACCTCATTCCACACATCATTCCATAACATTCCACACATCATTACACACATCATTCCACACATCATTGACACATCATTCCATACCTCATTCCAAACATCATTCCACACATCATTCCACACATCATTCCACACACTATTCCACACCTCATTCCATACATCATTCAACACATCATTCCACACATCATTGACACCTCAATGCATACCTCACTCCACACCTCATTCCACATATCATTCCACGCATCATTCCACATCTAATTCCTCACAAAATTCCACACATCATTCCGCACGTCATTCCATACATCATTCCACACATCATTCCACACAGCATTCCACACATCATTCCACACAGCATTCCACACATCATTGCACACAACATTCCAAACATCATTCCACACATCATTCCATAACATTCCACACATCATTACACACATCATTCCACACATCATTGACACATCATTCCATACCTCATTCCACACATCATTCCATAACATTCCACTCAACATTCCACACATTATTCCACACATCATAGAGACATCATTCCACAACATTTCATACATCATTCCACACATCAATCCACACATCATTCCACACATCTTTCCACACATCATTCCACACCTCATTCCACACATCATTCCACACATCATTCAATACATCATTCCACATATCATTCCACACATCATTCCACACATCATTCCACACATAATTCCACACAGCATTCCACACATCATTGCACACTTCATTCCACACCTCATTCCACACCTCATTCCACACATCATTCCACACAGCATTCCACACATCATTCCACACAACATTCAAAATATCATCCAATCCTCATTCCTCATATCATTCCACGCATCATTCCACATCTCATTCCACACATCATTCCACACATCATTCCACACCTCATTCCACACATCATTCCACACAGCATTCCACACATCATTCCACACAGCATTCCACACATCATTCCACACATCATTCAACACATCATTCCATACAACATTCCAAATATCATCCACTCCTCATTCCACATATCATTCCACGCATCATTCCAAATCTCATTCCACACAGCATTTCACACATCAGTCCACACATCATTCCAAACCTCATTCCACATATCATTCCACACATCATTCCACACAGCATTCCACATATCATTGCACACAACATTCCACGCATCATTCCACAACTCATTCCACATTTCATTTACACATCATTCCACACCTCATTCCACACATCATTCCATAACATTCCACACATCATTACACACATCATTCCACACATCATTGACACATCATTACATACCTCATTCGAAACATCATTCCACACATCATTCCACACATCATTCCACACATTATTCCACACATCATTCCACACATCTTTCCACACCTCATTCCACATTTCATTTACACATCATTCCACACCTCATTCCACACATCATTCCATAACATTCCACACATCATTACACAAATCATTCCACACATCATTGACACATCATTCCATACCTCATTCCAAACATCATTCCACACATCATTCCACACATCATTTCACACATCATTCCACACATCATTCCACACCTCATTCCACACATCATTCCACAAATCATTCCACACGTCATTTAAACACCTCATTCCACTCATCATTCCACGCATCATTCCACACCTCATTCCACAACTCATTCAACACGTCATTCCACACATCATTCCACACATCATTCCACACATCATTCCACACATTATTCCAAACATCATTCCAAACCTCAGTCCACTCACCATTCCACGCATCATTCCACACCTCATTCCACAACTCATTCAACACATCATTCCACACATCATTCCACACATCATTCCACACATCATTCCACACCTCATTCCAGACCTCATTCCACACCTCATTCCATACATCATTGCATACATCATTGCTCATATCATTCCACACATCATTCCACACGCCATTACACACCTCATTCCACGTATCATTCCACAACATTCAACACATAATTGCACACATAATCCAAACTTCATTCCATCCCTCATTCCACACTTCCTTGAAAACCTCATTACACACATCATTCCACACACATCATTCCACACCCCATTCCACACGTCATTGAACAACTCATTCCACACAACATTCAACACATCATTCCACACATCATTCCAATTTTCATTCTACATCACATTCCACATAACATTCCACGCAACATTCCACACATCATTCCACACATCATTCCATATATCATTCCAAATGTCATTCGACACATCATTCCACACATCTTTCCACACTTCATTCCACACATCATTCCTCACCTCATTCCACACGTCATTCAATACATCATTCCACATACAATTCCACACATCATTCCACATATCATTCCACACAACATTCCACACATCATTGCACACATCATTCCACACCTCATTCCACACATCATTCAACACATCATTCCACACAACATTCCAAATATCATCCACTCCTCATTCCACATATCATTCCACGCATCATTCCAAATCTCATTCCACACAGCATTTCACACATCAGTCCACACTTCATTCCAAACCTCATTCCACATACCATTCCACACCTCATTTCACGCATTATTCCACACATCATTCCACACATCATTCCACACCTCATTCCACACCTCATTCCACTCCTCATTCCACACCTCATTCCACACCTCATTCCACACATCATTCCACAAATCATTCCACAACATTCCACACTTCATTCCACACATCAGTCCATACCTCATTCTTCACCTCATTCCACACATCATTCCACACATCATTCCAAACATCATTCCACATATCATTTACACATCATTCCACACCTCATTCCACACATCATTCCATAACATTCCACACATCATTACACACATCATTCCACACATCATTGACACATCATTCCATACCTCATTCCAAACATCATTCCTCACATCATTCCACACATTATTCCACACATTATTCCACACCTCATTCCATACATCATTCAACACACAATTCCACACATCATTGACACATCATTGCATACCTCATTCCACACCTCATTCCACATATCATTCCACGCATCATTCCACATCTAATTCCACACATCATTCCACACATCATTCCACGCAGCATTCCACACATCATTGCACACAACATTCCACACATCATTCCACACCTCATTCCACACTTCATTTACACATCATTCCACACCTCATTCCACACATCATTCAATAACATTCCACACATCATTACACACATCATTCCACACATCATTGACACATCATTACATACCTCATTCGAAACATCATTCCACACATTATTCCACACATCATTCCACACATTATTCCACACATCATTCCACACATCTTTCCACACCTCATTCCACATTTCATTTACACATCATTCTACACCTCATTCCACACATCATTCCATAACATTCCACACATCATTACACAAATCATTCCACACATCATTGACACATCATTCCATACCTCATTCCAAACATCATTCCACACATCATTCCACACATCATTTCACACATTATTCCACACATCATTCCTTACATCATTCAACACATCATTCCACACATCATTGACACATCATTGCATACCTCATTCCACACATCATTCCATCACATTCCACTCAACATTCCACGCATTATTCCACACATCATAGTGACATCATTCCACACATCATTCCACACATCCTTCCACAACATTTCATACATCATGCCACACCTCATTCCACACATCATTCCACACATCATTCAATACATCATTCAACATATCATTCCACACATCATTCCACACATCATTCCACACATCATTCCACACAGCATTCCACACATCATTGCACACATCATTCCACACCTCATTCCAAACCTCATTCCACACATCATTCCACACAGCATTCCACACATCATTCCACACAGCATTCCAAATATCATCCACACCTCATTCCACATATCATTCCACGCATCATTCCAAATCTCATTCCAACAGCATTTCACACATCAATCCACACATCATTCCACACCTCATTCCACATACCATTCCACACCTCATAACACGTATCATTCCACACATCATTCCACACATCATTCCACACCTCATTCCACACCTCATTCCACACCTCAATCCACACCTCATTCCACACCTCATTCCACTCATCATTCTACACATCATTCCACAACATTCCACACTTCATTCCACACATCAGTCCATACCTCATTCTTCACCTCATTCCACACATCATTCCACACATCATTCCAACATCATCCACATATCATTTACACATCATTCCACACCTCATTCCACACATCATTCCATAACATTCCACACATCATTACACAAATCATTCCACACATCATTGACACATCATTCCATACCTCATTCCAAACATCATTCCACACATCATTCCACACATCTTTCCACACATTATTCCACACCTCATTTCATACATCATTCAACACATAATTCCACACATCATTGACACATCATTGCATACCTCATTCCATAACTCATTCCACATATCATTCCACGAATCATTCCACATCTAATTACACACATCATTCCACACTTCATTCCACACGTCATTCCAAACATCATTCCACACATCATTCCACACAGCATTCCACACATCATTCCACACAGCATTCCACACATCATTGCACACAACATTCCACACATCATTCCACACCTTATTCCACATTTCATTTACACATCATTCCACACCTCATTCCACACATCATTGCATAACATTCCACACATCATTACACACAGCATTCCACACATCATTGACACATCATTCCATACCTCATTCCAAACATCATTCCACACATAATTCCACACTTCATTCCACACATTATTCCACACGTCATTCCATACATCATTCAACACATCATTCCACACATCATTGACACATCATTGCATACCTCATTCCACACATCATTCCTTAACATTCCACTAAACATTCCACACGTTATTCCACACATCATTGAGACATCATTCCACTCATCATTCCACGCTTCATTCCACACCTCATTCCACAACTCATTCAACACTTCATTCCACACATCATTCCACACATCATTCCACACATCATTCCACACATTATTCCAAACATCATTCCACACCTCATTCCACTCATCATTCCACGCATCATTCCACACCTCATTCCACAACTCATTCAACACATCATTCCACACATCATTCCACACATCATTCCACACCTCATTCCAGACCTCATTCCACACCTCATTCCACACATCATTGCATACATCATTGCACATATCATTCCACACATCATTCCACACGCCATTCCACATATCATTCCACGTACCATTTCACAACATTCAACACATAATTCCACACATCAATCCAAACTTCATTCCACACCTCATTCCACAAATCAATCCACAACATTCAACACATCATTCCACACATCAATCCACACATCATTCCATCCCTCATTCCACACGTCAATGAACAACTCATTCCACACATCATTCCACACATCATTCCACACATCATTCCAATTTTCATTCTACATCACATTCCACATAACATTCCACGCAACATTCCACACATCATTCCACACATCATTCCATATATCATTCCAAATGTCATTCGACACATCTTTCCACACATCTTTCCACACTTCATTCCACACATCATTCCTCACCTCATTCCACACATCATTCAATACATCATTCCACATACCATTCCACACATCATTCCACACATCATTCCACACATCATTCCACACCTCATTCCACACCTCATTCCGCACATCATTCCACACCTCATTCCACACATCATTCCACACATCATTCCACAACATTCCAAACTTCATTCCACACATCAGTCCATACATCATTCCACACATCATTCCACACATCATTCCACACATCATTCCGCACGTCATTCCATACATCATTCGACACATCATTCCACACAGCATTCCACACATCATTCCGCACAGCATTCCACACATGATTGCACACAACATTCCACACATCATTCCACATATCATTCCATAACATTCCACACATCATTACACACATCATTCCACACATCATTGACACATCATTCCATACCTCATTCCAAACATCATTCCACACATCATTCCACACGTCATTCCACACCTCATTCCACACATAATTCCACACATCATTCAATACATCATTCCACATATCATTCCACACATCATTCCACACATCATTCCACACATAATTCCACACAGCATTCCACACATCATTGCACACATCATTCCACACCTCATTCCACTCCTCATTCCACACATCATTCCACACAGCATTCCACACATCATTCCAAAGAACATTCAAAATATCATCCGATCCTCATTCCTTCTATCATTCCACGCATCATTCCACACATTATTCCAAACATCATTCCAAACCTCAGTCCACGCATCATTACACGCATCATTCCACACCTCATTCCACAACTCATTCAACACATCATTCCACACATCATTTCACACATCATTCCACACATCATGCCACACCTCATTCCAGACCTCATTCCACACCTCATTCCATACATCATTGCATACATCATTGCGCATATCATTCCACACATCATTCCACATGCCATTACACGCCTCATTCCACGTATCATTCCACAACATTCAACACATAATTGCACACATACTCCAAACTTCATTCCATCCCTCATTCCACACTTCCTTGAAAACCTCATTACACACATCATTCCATACACATCATTCCACACCCCATTCCACACGTCATTGAACAACTCATTCCACACAACATTCAACACATCATTCCACACATCATTACAATTTTCATTCTACATCACATTCCACATAACATTCCACGCAACATTCCACACATCATTCCACACATCATTCCATATATCATTCCAAATGTCATTCGACACATCATTCCACACATCATTCCACACTTCATTCCACACATCATTCCTCACCTCATTCCACACATCATTCAATACATCATTCCACATACAATTCCACACATCATTCCACACAAAATTCCACACATCATTGCACACATCATTCCACACCTCATTCCACACATCATTCAACACATCATTCCATACAACATTCCAAATATCATCCACTCCTCATTCCACATATCATTCCACGCATCATTCCAAATCTCATTCCACACAGCATTTCACACATCAGTCCACACATCATTCCACACCTCATTCCACATATCATTCCACACCTCATTCCACACCTCATTCCATTCCTCATTCCACACCTCATTCCTTACCTCATTCTTCACCTCATTCCACACATCATTCCACACATCATTCCACACTTCATTCCACACATCATTTACACATCATTCCACACCTCATTCCACACATCATTGAATAACATTCCACACATCATTACACACATCATTCCACACATCATTGACACATCATTCCATACCTCATTCCAAACATCATTCCACACATCATTCCACACATCATTCCACACATTATTCCACACCTCATTCCATACATCATTCAACACATCATTCCACACATCATTGACACATCATTGCATACCTCATTCCACATCTCATTCCACATATCATTCCACGCATCATTCCAAATCTAATTCCACACATCATTCCACACATCATTCCACACAGCATTCCACACATCATTGCACACAACATTCCACACATCATTCCACACCTCATTCCACATTTCATTTACACATCATTCCACACCTCATTCCACACATCATTCCATTACATTCCACACATCATTCCACACATCATTCCACACATCATTGACACATCATTACATACCTCATTCCAAACATCATTCCACACATCATTCCACACATCATTCCACACATTATTCCATACATCATTCCACACGTCAATCCACACATCATTCCACACATCATTCCACACATCATTCCACACCTCATTCCACACATCATTCCACACATCATTCAATACATCATTCCACATATCAATCCACACATCATTCCACACATCATTCCACACATAATTCCACACAGCATTCCAAACATCATTGCACACATCATTCCACACCTCATTCCACACCTCATTCCACACATCATTCCACACAGCATTCCACACATCATTCCACACAACATTCAAATTAGCATCCAATCCTCATTCCACACATCATTCCACACATCATTCCACAACTCATTCCTCACGTCATTCCACACATCATTCCACACATCATTCCACACAGCATTCCAAATATCAAACCACACCACATTCCACACCTCATTCCACACATCATTCCACACGTAATTCCACGTGTCATTCCACACAGCATTACACACATCATTCTTCACATCAATTCACACCTCATTCCACACCTCATTCCACACCTCATTCCACTCATCATTCCACACATCATTGCACACATCATTCAAACACCTCATTCCACTCATCATTGCATACCTCATTCCACACCTCATTCCACATATCATTCCACGCATCATTCCACATCTAATTCCACACATCATTCCACACATCATTCCGCACGTCATTCCATACATAATTACACTCATCATTCCACACATCATTCCAAACATCATTCCACATATCATTTACACATCATTCCACACCTCATTCCACACATCATTCCAGAACATTCCACACATCATTACACACATCAGTCCACACATCATTGACACATCATTACATACCTCATTCCAAACATCATTCCACACATCATTCCACACATCATTCCACACATTATTCCACACCTCATTCCATACATCATTCAACACATCATTCCACACATCATTGACACATCATTGCATACCTCATTCCACATCTCATTCCACATATCATTCCACGCATCATTCCAAATCTAATTCCACACATCATTCCACACATCATTCCACACAGCATTCCACACATCATTGCACACAACATTCCACACATCATTCCACACCTCATTCCACATTTCATTTACACATCATTCCACACCTCATTCCACACATCATTCCATAACATTCCACACATCATTACACACATCATTCCACACATCATTGACACATCATTACATACCTCATTCCAAACATCATTCCACACATCATTCCACACATCATTCCACACATTATTCCATACATCATTCCACACATCATTCCACACCTCATTACACACATCATTCCACACATCATTCCACATCATTTCATACATCATTCCACACATCAATCCACACATCATTCCACACATCATTCCACACCTCATTCCACACATCATTCCACACATCATTCAATACATCATTCCACATATCAATCCACACATCATTCCACACATCATTCCACACATAATTCCACAGAGCATTCCACACGTTAATTGCACACATCATTCCACACCTCATTCCACACCTCATTCCACACATCATTCCACACATCATTCCACACATCATTCAATAAATCATTCCACATATCATTCCTCACTTCATTCCACACATCATTCCACACAGCATTCCACACAGCATTCAACACATCATTGCACACATCATTCCACACCTCATTCCACACCTCATTCCACACATCATTCCACACAGCATTCCACAGATCATTCCACACAACATTCCAAATATCATCCAATCATCATTCCTCATATTATTCCACGCATCATTCCACATCTCATTTCAGACATCATTCCACACATCATTCCACACCTCATTCCACACGTCATTCCACACATCATTCCACACATCATTCCACACAGCATTCCAAATATCATTCCACACCTCATTCCACACCTCATTCCACACATCATTCCACACGAAATTGCACGCGTCTTTCCACACAGCATTACACACATCATTCTGCACATCAATTCACACCTCATTCTACACCTCATTCCACACCTCATTCCACACATCATTCCACACATCATAGCACACATCATCACAAACATCATTCCATACATCATTCCACAAATCATTCCACACGTCATTTGAACACCTCATTCCACTCATCATTCCACGCTTCATTCCACACCTCATTCCACAACTCATTCAACACTTCATTCCACACATCATTCCACACATCATTCCACACATCATTCCACACATTATTCCAAACATCATTCCACACCTCATTCCACTCATCATTCCACGCATCATTCCACACCTCATTCCACAACTCATTCAACACATCATTCCACACATCATTCCACACATCATTCCACACCTCATTCCAGACCTCATTCCACACCTCATTCCACACATCATTGCATACATCATTGCACATATCATTCCACACATCATTCCACACGCCATTCCACATATCATTCCACGTACCATTTCACAACATTCAACACATAATTCCACACATCAATCCAAACTTCATTCCACACCTCATTCCACAAATCAATCCCCAACATTCAACACATCATTCCACACATCAATCCACACATCATTCCATCCCTCATTCCACACGTCAATGAACAACTCATTCCACACATCATTCCACACATCATTCCACACATCATTCCAATTTTCATTCTACATCACATTCCACATAACATTCCACGCAACATTCCACACATCATTCCACACATCATTCCATATATCATTCCAAATGTCATTCGACACATCTTTCCACACATCTTTCCACACTTCATTCCACACATCATTCCTCACCTCATTCCACACATCATTCAATACATCATTCCACATACCATTCCACACATCATTCCACACATCATTCCACACATCATTCCACACCTCATTCCACACCTCATTCCACACATCATTCCACACCTCATTCCACACATCATTCCACACATCATTCCACAACATTCCAAACTTCATTCCACACATCAGTCCATACATCATTCCACACATCATTCCACACATCATTCCACACATCATTCCGCACGTCATTCCATACATCATTCGACACATCATTCCACACAGCATTCCACACATCATTCCGCACAGCATTCCACACATGATTGCACACAATATTCCACACATCATTCCACATATCATTCCATAACATTCCACACATCATTACACACATCATTCCACACATCATTGACACATCATTCCATACCTCATTCCAAACATCATTCCACACATCATTCCACACGTCATTCCACACCTCATTCCACACATAATTCCACACATCATTCAATACATCATTCCACATATCATTCCACACATCATTCCACACATCATTCCACACATAATTCCACACAGCATTCCACACATCATTGCACACATCATTCCACACCTCATTCCACTCCTCATTCCACACATCATTCCACACAGCATTCCACACATCATTCCAAAGAACATTCAAAATATCATCCGATCCTCATTCCTCATATCATTCCACGCATCATTCCACACATTATTCCAAACATCATTCCAAACCTCAGTCCACGCATCATTACACGCATCATTCCACACCTCATTCCACAACTCATTCAACACATCATTCCACACATCATTTCACACATCATTCCACACATCATGCCACACCTCATTCCAGACCTCATTCCACACCTCATTCCATACATCATTGCATACATCATTGCGCATATCATTCCACACATCATTCCACATGCCATTACACGCCTCATTCCACGTATCATTCCACAACATTCAACACATAATTGCACACATACTCCAAACTTCATTCCATCCCTCATTCCACACTTCCTTGAAAACCTCATTACACACATCATTCCATACACATCATTCCACACCCCATTCCACACGTCATTGAACAACTCATTCCACACAACATTCAACACATCATTCCACACATCATTACAATTTTCATTCTACATCACATTCTACATAACATTCCACGCAACATTCCACACATCATTCCACACATCATTCCATATATCATTCCAAATGTCATTCGACACATCATTCCACACATCATTCCACACTTCATTCCACACATCATTCCTCACCTCATTCCACACATCATTCAATACATCATTCCACATACAATTCCACACATCATTCCACACAAAATTCCACACATCATTGCACACATCATTCCACACCTCATTCCACACATCATTCAACACATCATTCCATACAACATTCCAAATATCATCCACTCCTCATTCCACATATCATTCCACGCATCATTCCAAATCTCATTCCACACAGCATTTCACACATCAGTCCACACATCATTCCACACCTCATTCCACATATCATTCCACACCTCATTCCACACCTCATTCCATTCCTCATTCCACACCTCATTCCATACCTCATTCTTCACCTCATTCCACACATCATTCCACACATCATTCCACACTTCATTCCACACATCATTTACACATCATTCCACACCTCATTCCACACATCATTGAATAACATTCCACACATCATTACACACATCATTCCACACATCATTGACACATCATTCCATACCTCATTCCAAACATCATTCCACACATCATTCCACACATCATTCCACACATTATTCCACACCTCATTCCATACATCATTCAACACATCATTCCACACATCATTGACACATCATTGCATACCTCATTCCACATCTCATTCCACATATCATTCCACGCATCATTCCAAATCTAATTCCACACATCATTCCACACATCATTCCACACAGCATTCCACACATCATTGCACACAACATTCCACACATCATTCCACACCTCATTCCACATTTCATTTACACATCATTCCACACCTCATTCCACACATCATTCCATTACATTCCACACATCATTCCACACATCATTCCACACATCATTGACACATCATTACATACCTCATTCCAAACATCATTCCACACATCATTCCACACATCATTCCACACATTATTCCATACATCATTCCACACATCAATCCACACATCATTCCACACATCATTCCACACATCATTCCACACCTCATTCCACACATCATTCCACACATCATTCAATACATCATTCCACATATCAATCCACACATCATTCCACACATCATTCCACACATAATTCCACACAGCATTCCAAACATCATTGCACACATCATTCCACACCTCATTCCACACCTCATTCCACACATCATTCCACACAGCATTCCACACATCATTCCACACAACATTCAAATTAGCATCCAATCCTCATTCCACACATCATTCCACACATCATTCCACAACTCATTCCTCACGTCATTCCACACATCATTCCACACATCATTCCACACAGCATTCCAAATATCAAACCACACCACATTCCACACCTCATTCCACACATCATTCCACACGTAATTCCACGTGTCATTCCACACAGCATTACACACATCATTCTTCACATCAATTCACACCTCATTCCACACCTCATTCCACACCTCATTCCACTCATCATTCCACACATCATTGCACACATCATTCAAACACCTCATTCCACTCATCATTGCATACCTCATTCCACACCTCATTCCACATATCATTCCACGCATCATTCCACATCTAATTCCACACATCATTCCACACATCATTCCGCACGTCATTCCATACATAATTACACTCATCATTCCACACATCATTCCAAACATCATTCCACATATCATTTACACATCATTCCACACCTCATTCCACACATCATTCCAGAACATTCCACACATCATTACACACATCAGTCCACACATCATTGACACATCATTCCATACCTCATTCCAAACATCATTCCACACATCATTCCACACATCATTCCACACATTATTCCACACCTCATTCCATACATCATTCAACACATCATTCCACACATCATTGACACATCATTGCATACCTCATTCCACATCTCATTCCACATATCATTCCACGCATCATTCCAAATCTAATTCCACACATCATTCCACACATCATTCCACACAGCATTCCACACATCATTGCACACAACATTCCACACATCATTCCACACCTCATTCCACATTTCATTTACACATCATTCCACACCTCATTCCACACATCATTCCATAACATTCCACACATCATTTCACACATCATTCCACACATCATTGACACATCATTACATACCTCATTCCAAACATCATTCCACACATCATTCCACACATCATTCCACACATTATTCCATACATCATTCCACACATCATTCCACACCTCATTACACACATCATTCCACACATCATTCCACATCATTTCATACATCATTCCACACATCAATCCACACATCATTCCACACATCATTCCACACCTCATTCCACACATCATTCCACACATCATTCAATACATCATTCCACATATCAATCCACACATCATTCCACACATCATTCCACACATAATTCCACAGAGCATTTCACACGTTAATTGCACACATCATTCCACACCTCATTCCACACCTCATTCCACACATCATTCCACACAGCATTCCACACATCATTCCACACAACATTCAAATTAGCATCCAATCCTCATTCCACACATCATTCCACACGTCATTCCACAACTCATTCCTCACGTCATTCCACACATCATTCCACACATCATTCCACACAGCATTCCAAATATCAATCCACACCAAATTCCACACCTCATTCCACACATCATTCCACACGTAATTCCACGTGTCATTCCACACAGCATTACACACATCATTCTTCACATCAATTCACACCTCATTCCACACCTCATTCCACACCTCATTCCACTCATCATTCCACATATCATTGCACACATCATTCCAAACATCATTCCATACATCATTCCACAAATCATTCCACACTTCATTTAAACACCTCATTCCACTCATCATTCCACGCATCATTCCACACCTCATTCCACAACTCATTCAACACATCATTCCACACATCATTCCACACATCATTACACAAATCATTCGACACATTATTGAACACCTCATTCCATACATCATTCAACACATCATTCCACACATCATTGACACATCATTGCATACCTCATTCCACACCTCATTCCACATATCATTCCACGCATCATTCCACATCTAATTCCACACCTCATTCCACACATCATTCCGCACGTCATTCCATACATCATTACACTCATCATTCCACACAGCATTCCACACATCATTGACACATCATTGCATACCTCATTCCACACATCATTCCATCACATTCCACTAAACATTCCACTCATTATTCCACACATCATAGAGACATCATTCCACACATTATTCCACAACATTTCATACATCATTCCACACATCATTCAATACATCATTCCACATATCATTCCACACATCATTCCACACATCATTCCACACATAATTCCACACAGCATTCCACACATCATTGCACACATCATTCCACACCTCATTCCACACCTCATTCCACACATCATTCCACACAGCATTCCACACATCATTCCACACAACATTCAAAATATCATCCAATCCTCATTCCTCATATCATTCCACGCATCATTCCACATCTCATTCCACATATCATTCCACACATCATTCCACACCTCATTCCTCACGTCATTCCACACATCATTCCACACATCATTCCACACAACATTCCAAATATCATTCCACACCTCATTCCACACCTCATTCCACACATCATTCCACATGTAATTCCACGTGTCATTCCACACAGCATTACACACATCATTCTTCACATCAATTCACACCTCATTCCACACCTCATTCCACACCTCATTCCACACATCATGCCACACATCATTGCACACATCATTCCAAACATCATTCCATACATCATTCCACAAATCATTCCACACGTCATTTAAACACCTCATTCCACTCATCATTCCACGCATCATTCCACACCTCATTCCACAACTCATTCAACACATCATTCCACACATCATTCCACACATCATTCCACACATCATTCCACACATTATTCCAAACATCATTCCACACCTCATTCCACATATCATTCCTCGCATCATTCCACACATCATTCCACGCATCATTCTACACGTCATTCCTCATATCATTCCAAACATCAGTCCATCCCTCTTTCCACAGCTCATTCCAGACCTCATTCCACACCTCATTCCACATATCGTTGCACACATCATTGCACATATCATTCCACACATCATTCCACACGCCATTCCACACCTCATTCCACATATCATTCCACAACATTCAGCACATAATTCCACACATCAATCCAAACTTCATTCCATCCCTCATTCCACACCTCCTTGAAAACCTCATTACACACATCATTCCACACATCATTCCACACCCCATTCCACACCTCATTCCATAAATCATTCCACTACATTCAACACATCATTCCACACATCAATCCACACATCATTCCATCCCTCATTCCATACGTCATTGAACAACTCATTCCAAACATCATGCCACACATCATGCCACACATCATTCCACACAACAGTCCATCCCTTATTACACACGTCATTGAACAACTCATTCCACACATCATTCCACACGTCATTCCACACATCATTCCGCACATCATTCCACACATCATTCCACACATCATTCCAATTTTCATTCTACATCACATTCCACATAACATTCGACGCATCATTCCACACATCATTCCAAACATCATTCCACACATCATTCCATATATCATTCCAAATGTCAGTCGACACATCATTCCACACATCTTTCCACACTTCATTCCACACATCATTCCTCACCTCATTCCACACATAATTCAATACATCATTCCACATACCATTCCACACATCATTCCACACATAATTCCACACAACATTCCACACATCATTGCACACATCATTCCACACCTCATTCCACACATCATTCAACACATCATTCCACACAACATTCCAAATATCATCCACTCCTCATTCCACATATCATTCCACGCATCATTCCGAATCTCATTCCACACAGCGTTTCACACATCAATCCACACATCATTCCACACCTCATTCCACATATCATTCCACACCTCATTCCACGCATCATTCCACACATCATTTCACACATTATTCCACACATCATTCCACACATCATTCCACACATTATTCCAAACATCATTCCACACCTCATTCCACTCATCATTCCACGCATCATTCCACACATCATTCCACAACTCATTTAACACATCATTGCATACATCATTGCACTTATCATTCCACACATCATTCCACACGCCATTCCACACATCATTCCACAAATCATTCCACAACATTCAACACATCATTCCACACATCAATCCACACATCATTCCATCCCTCATTCCACACGTCATTGAACAACTCATTCCACACATCATTCCACACATCATTCCACACATCATTCCAATTTTCATTCTACATCACATTCCACATAACATTCCACGCAACATTCCACACATCATTCCTCACATCATTCCATATATCATTCCAAATGTCATTCGACACTTCATTCCACACATCTTTCCACACTTCATTCCACACATCATTCCTCACCTCATTCCACACATCATTCAATACATCATTCCACATACAATTCCACACATCATTCCACACATCATTCCACACAACATTCCACACATCGTTGCACACATCATTCCACACCTCATTCCACACATCATTCAACACATCATTCCATACAACATTCCAAATATCATCCACTCCTCATTCCACATATCATTCCATTCATCATTGCAAATCTCATTCCACACAGCATTTCACACATCAGTCCACACATCATTCCAAACCACATTCCACATATCATTCCACACCTCAACCCACGCATCATTCCACACATCATTCCACACATAATTCCACACCTCATTCCACACCTCATTCCACAAATCATTCCACAACATTCCACACTTCATTCCACACATCAGTCCATACCTCATTCTTCACCTCATTCCACACATCATTCCACACATCATTCCAAACATCATTCCACATATCATTTACACATCATTCCACACCTCATTCCACACATCATTCCATAACATTCCACACATCATTACACACATCATTCCACACATCATTGACACATCATTCCATACCTCATTCCAAACATCATTCCACACATCATTCCACACATCATTCCACACATTATTCCACACCTCATTCCATACATCTTTCAACACATCATTCGACACATCATTGACACATCATTCCATACCTCATTCCACACCTCATTCCACATATCATTCCACGCAGCATTCCACATCTAATTCCACACACCATTCCACACATCATTCCGCACGTCATTCCATACCTCATTCCACACATCATTCCACACAGCATTCCACACATCATTCCACACATCATTCCATAACATTCCACACATCATTTCACACATCATTCCACACATCATTGACACATCATTCCATACCTCATTCCAAACATCATTCCACACATCATTCCACACATCATTCCACAAATTATTCCACACATCATTCCATACATAATTCAACACATCATTTCACACATCATTGACACATCATTGCATACCTCATTCCACACATCATGCCATCACATTCCACTCAACATTCCACACATTATTCCACACATCATAGAGACATCATTCCACACATCATTCCACAAATCATTCCACAACATTTCATACATCATTCCACACATCAATCCACACATCATTCCACACATCATTCCACACATCATTCCACAGCTCATTCCACGCATCATTCCACACATCATTCAATACATCATTCCACATATCATTCCACACATCATTCCACACATCATTCCACACATAATTGCACACAGCATTCCACACATCATTGCACACATACCACACCTCATTCCACACCTCATTCCACACATCATTCCACGCAACATTCCGCACATCATTCCACACAACATTCAAAATATCATCCAATCCTCATTCCTCATATCATTCCACGCATCATTCCACATCTCATTCCACACATCATTCCATAACATTCCACACATCATTACACACATCATTCCACACATCATTGACACATCATTCCATACCTCATTCCAAACATCATTCCACACATCATTCCACACATCATTCCACACATTATTCCACACCTCATTCCATACATCTTTCAACACATCATTCGACACATCATTGACACATCATTCCATACCTCATTCCACACCTCATTCCACATATCATTCCACGCAGCATTCCACATCTAATTCCACACACCATTCCACACATCATTCCGCACGTCATTCCATACCTCATTCCACACATCATTCCACACAGCATTCCACACATCATTCCACACATCATTCCATAACATTCCACACATCATTACACACATCATTCCACACATCATTGACACATCATTCCATACCTCATTCCAAACATCATTCCACACATCATTCCACACATCATTCCACAAATTATTCCACACATCATTCCATACATCATTCAACACATCATTTCACACATCATTGACACATCATTGCATACCTCATTCCACACATCATGCCATCACATTCCACTCAACATTCCACACATTATTCCACACATCATAGAGACATCATTCCACACATCATTCCACAAATCATTCCACAACATTTCATACATCATTCCACACATCAATCCACACATCATTCCACACATCATTCCACACATCATTCCACAGCTCATACCACGCATCATTCCACACATCATTCAATACATCATTCCACATATCATTCCACACATCATTCCACACATCATTCCACACATAATTGCACACAGCATTCCACACATCATTGCACACATACCACACCTCATTCCACACCTCATTCCACACATCACTCCACGCAACATTCCGCACATCATTCCACACAACATTCAAAATATCATCCAATCCTCATTCCTCATATCATTCCACGCATCATTCCACATCTCATTCCACACATCATTCCATACATCATTCCACACCTCATTCCTCACGTCATTCCACACATCATTCCACACATCATTCCACAACATTCCACACTTCATTCCACACATCACTCCACACCTCATTCTTCACCTCATTCCACACATCATTCCGCACGTCATTCCATACCTCATTCCACACATCATTCCACACAGCATTCCACACATCATTCCATAACATTCCACACATCATTACACACATCATTCCACACATCATTGACACATCATTCCATACCTCATTCCAAACATCATTCCACACATCATTCCACACATCATTCCACACATTATTCCACACATCATTCCATACATCATTCAACACATCATTTCACACATCATTGACACATCATTGCATACCTCATTCCACACATCATGCCATCACATTCCACTCAACATTCCACACATTATTCCACACATCATAGAGACATCATTCCACACATCATTCCACAAATCATTCCACAACATTTCATACATCATTCCACACATCAATCCACACATCATTCCACACATCATTCCACACATCATTCCACACCTCATTCCACGCATCATTCCACACATCATTCAATACATCACTCCACATATCATTCCACACATCATTCCACACATCATTCCACACATAATTCCACACAGCATTCCACACATCATTGCACACATCATTCCACACCTCATTCCACACCTCATTCCACACATCATTCCACACAGCATTCCACACATCATTCCACACAACATTCAAAATATCATCCAATCCTCATTCCTCATATCATTCCACGCATCATTCCACATCTCATTCCACACATCATTCCACACATCATTCCACACCTCATTCCTCACGACATTCCACACATCATTCCACACCTCATTCCACACAGCATTACACACATCGTTCTTCACATCAATTCACACCTCATTCCACATCTCATTCCACACCTCATTCCACACCTCATTCGACACATCATTGCACACATCATTCCAAACATTATTCCATACGTCATTCCACAAATCATTCCACACGTCATTTAAACACCTCATTCCACTCATCATTCCACGCATCATTCCACACCTCATTCCACAACTCATTCAACACATCATTCCACACATTATTCCACACATCATTCCACACATCTTTCCACATATTATTCCAAACATCATTCCACACCTCATTCCACATATCATTCCACGCATCATTCCACACAGCATTCCACACATCATTCCACACATCATTGCATACATCATTGCACATATCATTCCACACATCATTCCACACGCCATTCCACACCTCATTCCACGTATCATTCCACAACATTGAACACATAATTCCACACATCAATCCAAACTTCATTCCATCCCTCATTCCACACCTCCTTGAAAACCTCATTACACACATCATTCCTCACATCATTCCACACCCCATTCCACACCTCATTCCACAAATCATTCCACAACATTCAACACATCATTCCACACATCAATCCACACATCATTCCATCCCTCATTCCACACGTCATTGAACAACTCATTCCACACATCATGCCACACATCATGCCACACATCATTCCACACATCAGTCCATCCCTTATTCCACACGTCATTGAACAACTCATTCCACACATCATTCCACACATCATTCCACATATCATTCCACACCTCATTCCTCACGGCATTCCACACATCATTCCACACATCATTCCACAACATTCCACACTTCATTCCACACATCAGTCCACACCTCATTCTTCACCTCATTCCACACATCATTCCGCACGTCATTCCATCCCTCATTCCACACATCATTCCACACAGCATTCCACACATCATTCCATAACATTCCACACATCCTTACACACATCATTCCACACATCATTGACACATCATTCCATACCTCATTCCAAACATCATTCCACACATCATTCCACACATCATTCCACACATTATTCCACACATCATTCCATACATCATTCAACACATCATTTCACACATCATTGACACATCATTGCATACCTCATTCCACACATCATGCCATCACATTCCACTCAACATTCCACACATTATTCCACACATCATAGAGACATCATTCCACACATCATTCCACAAATCATTCCACAACATTTCATACATCATTGCACACATCAATCCACACATCATTCCACACATCATTCCACACATCATTCCACACCTCATTCCACGCATCATTCCGCACATCATTCAATACATCACTCCACATATCATTCCACACATCATTCCACACATCATTCCACACCTCATTCCACACCTCATTCCACACATCATTCCACACAGCATTCCACACATCATTCCACACAACATTCAAAATATCATCCAATCCTCATTCCTCATATCATTCCACGCATCATTCCACATCTCATTCCACACATCATTCCACACATCATTCCACACCACATTCCACACCTCATTCCACACATCATTCCACACGTAATTCCACGTGACATTCCACACAGCATTACACACATCATTCCACACATCATTCCACATATCATTCCACATATCATTCCACACATCAGTCCATCCCTCATTCCACAGCTCATTCCAGACCTCATTCCACACCTCATTCCACACATCATTGCATACATCATTGCACATATCATTCCACACATCATTCCACACGCCATTCCACACCTCATTCCACGTATCATTCCACAACATTGAACACATAATTCCACACATCAATCCAAACTTCATTCCATCCCTCATTCCACACCTCCTTGAAAACCTCATTACACACATCATTCCACACATCATTCCACACCCCATTCCACACCTCATTCCACAAATCATTCCACAACATTCAACACATCATTCCACACATCAATCCACACATCATTCCATCCCTCATTCCACACGTCATTGAACAACTCATTCCACACATCATGCCACACATCATGCCACACATCATTCCACACATCAGTCCATCCCTTATTCCACACGTCATTGAACAACTCATTCCACACATCATTCCACACATCATTCCACACATCATTCCACACATCATTCCACACATCATTCCAGACATCATTCCATATATCATTCCAAATGTCATTCGACACATCATTCCACACATCTGTCCACACTTCATTCCACACATCATTCCTCACCTCATTCCACACATCATTCAATACATCATTCCACATACCATTTCACACATAATTCCTGTTAGCGTTAGTGTTTTCTCAGAAGAATCACTCAACACTCAGAGTCGGTTCCAATGCTGATGCGGCTTTTATTACGCTCAGCGGGGAGGAAAAACTCAGGACCGTATCCAGGTTTCTCTCCACAGAACAAAGGTTACATGCACCTTTATATGTTTCACAACAGTTACAAAACAGTTTACTACAGCTACACAGCCGATCACGGCTCGACACAAGCCAATCACAACGATTATAGATTACATATAGGTTCTTTTAACCCAATAGAATTCCCCTATTATCCCGGGAACCATATGTTCGGTTATTGTCAGCTTGGGCTGATCGATGACTTTATAGGTTCTCTCCCTAGTTCTTTCATCTGGGGGAAATAATTGGTTTATAACCTTGTTTACAGGAGATGGTTTCCCTCTTATCTTTCTTCCTGGGGAATTAATTGGTTTATGACCTTGTTCACAGGAGATGGTTTCCTTCTTATCTCTGTCTTCCCGCATCCCAGGCTTTCCGACAGTGGGCCTCACAGGGTTATTGCTTGGTCATTGAACGTTTAACAGTTCACAGCTTGACGACCTGATTTCCCTTCATGCCTGGGCAGCCATTTTATGTGTGTGTCCACTTTAAGCATATGCGTTTAGATATATCTAGCAGGTGCCTAATGCCTAGTATTCTGGTATATTCTAAAGGTGCCTACCTCCTACAACAACTCCCCCTTTCGGTAAAGGGACTAGTCCTAGTCCCCTTTTAACCGACCATTCGACCTTTATTAGATTTTGTGCACGGCCCGGTACTCCCTGCCTCAACGTGCTGGCCAGTCACGCGGTTTCAGGAGTCCCGGTTGCTTAAATCGAATTGACAAATGCCAAATCCTCCTGCCCCCTTATAAAACAGGCTTGTTTAGTATCCGGGGAACGGTGATTTGTCCGTCTTCGTTGTGCGTGGTGTCTGCATGCCTGGCAGGCCATTACGCCCCATGTTATTGCTAAGATCAATTGTATCCCGACCAGTATATGTGAAATTATTCGAATCCATGGGTGGATGTTCACATTTATTCCCCTGTCCCAGACCTTTCTCCACCAACTCTGACTTTGTAAGTCTACCTCGGTATCTTCTTCCAGTACTTTGATTTTAGTTTGCAGTTGGTGACATAGTTTTACAGATTGACCCACTCTGAGCCTCAACTCTCGTAATACTTCGGTTAGATGTGGGATCGGGACCTGATCTGGTTCATCATAAGCCTGTAAATGATCATGGAGCTGATTGGTTACCTCAATAACTTCGGACTTCCGGCGCCTAACCTGGGTGATATGCGCTTGCCCGATCGCGACAGGTCGTAGTGGTGTAAAGCAAAAGTTTGGCTGTGGTATAGGGCACTGCAGGTCATTATACTGGAATGAACGCTCAGTAGTAGAGACGCAGTATCTTCCCTTCCCTCCGTAGCCTGCCCTCGCGAAGTGCATGTGTGCGGGCACTATTTCTAGTACACACCCGTCGGTTCGGTTAAACCCGCACTCGTCTCGCTCCCCTCTGCCCACCGGGTGAGGGCATACTGTGATTTCCCCCTTTTGCTTGCAATCTGCTAGGGAAATCCCGGTAAGTATGTTGTTTCGACGAACGGCAGAGGTGGTGGTCAGGTAATAGCGTACAGAGACATTTTCCCGGATTATTCCGATATTCTCTCGTTGGTATAGGAAAACGGCCCTGAGTCCGGCGTGGCTATAGGGATCATCAGTACTATCCAGATCCCGGTAGTCCTACCCATCTGGCAATCTGGAATTGCTGGGTATACTCTGGTCAGTCCCTTCAGAGTACAATTATCCAGTGTCCCCCTTTGGTTAGCCAACTGAGCTAAATCACCCTGTTCTCTATCAATGAGGTGATTGATGGTTCTGGCGTGAGCTTCCAGGACTGAGATGCCATCCAGCTGGATTTTTGGCACCCTCCTTTCCTAGGTTGGCTTGGTCTTCCTGGTTTTGCTCCACCCTCTCCAATAACCCCTTCATCACCCCTCTAAGCTGTTCCACCCTCTCCTTTAATCCTTGTATGTCTATCGAGTTCACTACGGAGGTCCCTGTATTGAAAACGGTAGCAACATCATTAACTATTTCCCTCTTCATCCTGGGGGCTAACCCCTGTCCCAGGAACCTGCTGGCATCCATTGCATCGGCAGCCTGCTGCATTACAACTTTACTTAATACATTGTACATCTTCCTTGACTGTTCTGTACAGTATTCCGGCATCTGGATGCCTGAAATATTGATCAGAACAGGCACAATTTCTTGTCTAACATTAACATACAACAGTTCCCCCTCGCTGTACATTACAATCCCATTCTCTGGTCCCTTCGTAGTTATGGGGCAAGGCAGTTCCTCGGGCAATGTAGTGATTCTTATGGGGCGCGGTGTCGGAGGGGGTGAGAAACATACATACAATGATATTGCAGCCGCCCCCGCCTCCTCGTAATACCCACACAGCCCCATTCCCTTCTTGCGGATGACTGATTGCTGGGATTGTCCCGGAGGCGCGCAAATTATGCCGAAAGTACATTCATCAGGCCCTTTGACATCCCTCCGTTTAATGCATCTGCTCCTTATACCCGTGGAGCACTGTACACATACTCTTATTCTTATTAGGATTCTTATTAGGATTCACTTGTAACCATGCATTAAAATAAGTCCTGTCCTTGCTCCAGTCCTTGGCTGCTGGGATGCACATTCCGTCCGTTAAATTAAACAAGACTCCATAGTTCAGGTAGTTGTTTATTTCCAGCGTGCTCTGCTGTCCGTCGGTGTTGCCCAGGGTACGTGCATGTCGCAGGGCTATCCATATTACGAGTAGCGCCTTTCGTATTCCCATTCCGGTAAGTATTATCTGTAATTTTAAACAGAAGGCCTGGTCGTCACCAGGGGCTAAGTTTTTTGCTCTACGAGTGTCCCTGTCACCCTGCAAAATCAGAAGCACAAGGTTATAATCGAACCATTTCGAGCTGAATCTGTAGGGCGTGCGCCCGTGTCTTTACCCACTTAAATATTACCCAAACTCCTATGACCAAGGCCAAAGATATTCCTCCAAACATCGCTGTCTGCTTTACCGTTAGGTTGGGTTTGTGGACAACACCTACCCACCGTGGGGTACATTGGCTCTATTGCCAGAAGTGATGGTGCTATGGCTGCACACTGCACTATCCGTCTAGTCCCGTTATCTCTTCCAGCCTGTTTATCTTAGCTTTTAACTCTTCAATTTGTTTTATTGAATTTCTATTTCTTTATTGTATCAGGCAAGTATTATTACATAAGCTAGTTCTGTATTTATTTTTGTTTCCTCTGTTAGGTGAGTCTTTTTTTTTCCTATTAAGAAATCCAAATTAATAATGTTCAGTATAAAACGGCTGTCAATGGAAAGGGTTAAATCCTTTCCAGTTTGTAAGAAGACCTGATGTCATTACGTGACTTCACGTAATCATCTGAAAAAAAAGTCTTTGTGCCTTCAAAACTGGCTTCGAAATTAGGAATCCGTTAAAAACAGCATAAATCATTAGAGTAAACTCCAATGTTTTCTTAACTTCTAATTCAAGTACTTGCCACTTGCCCAGGAGTTTGACGTGATCAGATTTAATTTAATCTTTTTCTTTTTTTTTTAAATCCACCTCAGTATTTCCTGTGCCTTCTCTGAATATCTCAAAATCCCAATTCAAACTTTGTAATTTCAATCTTTATTTAAAACTTTTTTTTTTAGAAGCTCTTTTTATTAAAGCATTCTTTATCTCATTCCGAGACTAAATTTATGTCTTTCAACCCAATCAATCATTGCATGTTTTCTTTCGGCAAGTAAGTGAGCATGTGAAATAAATAATTTGCTCAACAAACCTATTCTTTATTTGTTTATTTTCCTAGCTCCGTAACTTATCATCCGAATAAATCCACACCTGCGTTTCTAACTTAAATGTCTTAAAACTTCCCACATACAGGACAACATTACAAAGGGTTAAAAAAAGACTTTCACTCTGTTTCTAAAATAAACAGACACTTGCATTCCTCTTCCAACCAGGCTTTCGGAACATGAAAACATAAAAAAATTCATTCTGCAGTCAAAAATCACACAGACACTTCTCACTCAACGATCAGACATTTACAACAGTCTCTCTTCTTGTTTTGGCCGGCTCTATTTTTGGATCCATGACCTTTCAGGGAATTCGTAGTTTTATCTAAATAATTCCTCACATAACTAGTTCCTGAGGTTTCCACCCTGCTTTAATCATTTTTTCAATTAGCTTCTTTTATTTTTCCGCCAGGTGGCGGGTAAGCGACCCTTCTGGTCACCACTCGAGTTTACTTGTTTTCATGGCCATTCCTGGGTAGGACTAGTACCGTTAGGAATCTACTCTCAGAGGTCCGCTTTCTTTCTAGCGCGACTTGTAGTAAACTGTCTCTTGGCTACTGTCAGGTCACAAGTTCTGCTGTTACACAAACTTATACAATTCTTAAAAATGCGTTTAAGCAATTCCCGCAGTGCTCTACGTATCCTTAACGACTACCTACCACCGCTCAGCCCGTTGGTCCGACCCTGTTCACAGGTTTGGATTCCGTTAGCCGCTGTACACCGCTTGGTTCTACCCCAGGGTATTTCAAATTACACTACTGGGTCCGGAAGATGTCTCTCGGAATCACGATCCCACGGTCTAAATGTGTTCCCTACGCCTACTTGGTTCCTGGCCGTCACGTGGGACAAAAGTCCTCTTAATTCAGGCTCAGGCTAGGCGTTTGAGATATTAGACCGTCTCCTCATGTCGATCAACCAGCTTCCACCTTCCGCACCCTTTATACTTAAAAATTGTTTTTTATACTCACCCGGGGTTTTCCATGTGCGTCCAGCGACTCCGGGAAATCCCGTCGACTACGCCATTGTTAGCGTTCGTGTTTTCTCAGAAGAATCACTCAACACTCAGAGTCGGTTCCAATGCTGATGCGGCTTTTATTACGCTCAGCGGGGAGGAAAAACTCAGGACCGTATTCAGGATTCTCTCCACAGAACAAAGGTTACATGCACCTTTATATGTTTCACAACAGTTACAAAACAGTTTACTACAGCTACACAGCCCATCACGGCTGGACACAAGCCAATCACAACGATTATAGATTACATATAGGTTCTTTTAACCCAATAGAATTCCCCTATTATCCCGGGAACCATATGTTCGGTTATTGTCAGCTTGGGCTGATCGATGACTTTAGAGGTTCTCTCCCTCGTTCTTTCATCTGGGAGAAATAATTGGTTTATAACCTTGTTACAGGAGATGGTTTCCCTCTTATCTTTCTTCCTGGGGAATTAATTGGTTTATGACCTTGTTCACAGGAGATGGTTTCCTTCTTATCTCTGTCTTCCCGCATCCCAGGCATTCCTACAGTGGGCCTCACAGGGTTATTGCTTGGTCATTGAACGTTCAACAGTTCACAGCTTGACTACCTTATTTCCCATCATGCCTGGGCAGCCATTTTATGTGTGTGTCCACTTTAAACTTATCTGCGTTTAGATATATCTAGCAGGTGCCTAATGCCTAGTATTCTGGTATATTCTAAAGGTGCCTACCTCCTACAACAATTCCACACATCATTCCACACATCATTCAATACATCATTCCACATACCATTTCACACATCATTCCACATATCATTCCACACAACATTCCACACATCATTGCACACATCATTCCACACCTCATTCCACATATCATTCAACACATCATTCCACACATCATTGACACATCATTCCATACCTCATTCCAAACATCATTCCACACATCATTCCACACATCATTCCACACATTATTCCACATATGATTCCATACATCATTCAACACATCATTCCACACAACATTGAGACATCATTCCACACATCATTCCGCACATCATTCCACACATCATTTCACACCTCATTGCACAAATCATCCCACAACATTTCACACATCATTCCACACATCAATCCACATCTCATTCCACACGTCATTCCACACATCATTGAGACATCATTCAACACATCATTCCGCACATCATTCCACACATCATTTCACACCTCATTACACAAATCATCCCACAACATTTCACACATCATTCCACACATCAATCCACATATCATTCCACACATCATTCCACACATCATTCCACACCTCATTCCACACATCATTCCACACATCATTCAATACATCATTCCACACATCATTCCACACAGCATTCCACACATCATTCCACACAACATTTCAAATATCATCCAATCCTCATTCTTCATATCATTCCACGCATCATTCCACATCTCATTCCACACATCATTCCACGCATCATTCCACACCTCATTCCACACGTCATTCCACACATCATTCCACACATCATTCCACACAGCATTCCAAATATCATTCCACACATCATTCCAAACATCATTCCACACCCCATTCCACACCTCATTCCAAATATCATTCCACACATCATTCCAAACATCATTCCACACCCCATTCCATAACTCATTCCACAAATCATTCCACACATCATTCCACACATCATGCCAAACATCATTCCACACATCATTCCACACGTCATTCCACCCATCATTCCACATTTCATTCCAGTCATCATCCCACAACATTCCTCAACATTCCACACATCATTCCACACATTATTCCACACATCATTCCACATTACATTCCACATCATTCCACACCATATTCCATGCATCATTCCACACATCATTCCAAACATCATTACATCCATCATTCCACACATCATTCCACACGTCATTCTACACCTCATTCCACGCCTCATTCCACACCTCAATCCACATATCATTCCACGCATCATTCCACACATCATGCCAAACATCTTTCCACACATCATTCCACACGTCATTCCACCCATCATTCCACACTTCATTCCAGTCATCATTCCACAACGTTCCTCAACATTCCACACATCATTCCACACATTATTCCACACATCATTCCACACATCAGTCCACACCTCATTCCACACATCATTCCACACATCATTCCAAACATCATTCCAAACTTCATTCAAAATATCATTCCACACCTCATTCCACATAACATTCCACACATCATTCCACACATCAATCCACACTTCATTTCACACACCGTTCCTCACCTCATTCCACACATCATTCCACACATCATTCAATACATCATTCCACATATCATTCCACACATCATTCCACACATCATTCCACAAGCATTCCACACAGCATTGCACACATTATTCCACACATCATTCCACACCGCATTTCACACATCATTCCACACATCATTGCACACATCATTCCACACAGCATTCCAAATATCTTTCCACACCTCATTCCACATATCATTCCACGCATCATTCCACATCTCATTCCACACATCATTCCACACATCAGTCCGCACGTCATTCCATACATCATTCCACACATCATTCCACTCAGCATTCCACACATCATTCCACACAGCATTCCACACATCATTGCACACAACATTCCACACATCATTTCACACCTCATTCCACACATCATTCCACATCTCTTTCCACACAAAGTTCCACACCTCATTCCACACATCAATCCACACATCATTCCATCCCTCATTCCACACATCATTGAACAACTCATTCCACACATCATGCCACACATCATGCCACACTTCATTCCACACATCAGTCCATCCCTCAATCCACACGTCAAAGAACAACTCATTCCACACATCATTCCACACATCATTCCACACATCATTCCAAACCTCATTCCACACCTCATTCCACACATCATTCCACACATCATTCCACACGTCATTCCACACATCATTCCAATTTTCATTCTACATCACATTCCACACAACATTCCACGCATCATTCCACACATCATTCCAAACATCATTCCACACATCATTCCATATATCATTCCAAATGTCATTCGACACATCATTCCACACCTCTTTCCACATTTCATTCCACACATCATTCCTCACCTCATTCCACACATCATTCAATACATCATTCCACATACCATTCCACACTTCATTCCACACATCATACCACACAACATTCCACACATCATTGCACACATCATTCCACACCTCATTCCACATCTCATTCCACACATCATTCCACACATCATTCCACACGTCATTCCACACATCATTCCAATTTTCATTCTACATCACATTCCACACAACATTCCACGCATCATTCCACACATCATTCCAAACATCATTCCACACATCATTCCATATATCATTCCAAATGTCATTCGACACATCATTCCACACATCTTTCCACATTTCATTCCACACATCATTCCTCACCTCATTCCACACATCATTCAATACATCATTCCACATACCATTCCACACATCATTCCACACATCATTCCACACAACATTCCACACATCATTCCACACATCATTCAACAATCATTCCACAGAACATTCCAAATATCATCCACTCCTCATTCCACATATCATTCCACGCATCATTCCAAATCTCATTGCACACAGCATTTCACACATCAGTCCATACATCATTCCACACCTCATTCCACATATCATTCCACACCTCATTCCACGCATCATTCCAAACATCATTCCACACCTCATTCCACACCTCATTCCACACCTCATTCCACACCTCATTCCACACCTCATTCCACACCTCATTCCAAACATCATTCCACACATCGTTCCACAACATTGCACACTTCATTCCACACATCAGTCCATACCTCATTGTTCACATCATTCCACACATCATTCCACACATCATTCCAAACATCATTCCACATTACATTCCACATCATTCCACACCATATTCCATGCATCATTCCACACATCATTCCAAACATCATTACATCCATCATTCCACACATCATTCCACACCTCATTCCACGCCTCATTCCACACCTCAATCCACATACCATTCCACGCATTATTCCACACATCATTCAAAACATCATGCCAAACATCATTCCACACGTCAATCCACACATCATTCCACACATCATCCCACACATCATGCCACACCTCATTCCACACATCATTCCACACATCATTCAATACATCATTCCACATATCATTCCACACATCATTCCACACAGCATTCCACACATCATTGCACACATCATTCCACACCTCATTCCACACCTCATTCCACACATCATTCCACACAACATTCCACACATCATTCCACACGTCATTCCACACCTCATTCCACACATCATTCAACAAATCATTCCACACAACATTCCAAATATCATCCACTCCTCATTCCACATATCATTCCACGCATCATTCCAAATCTCATTCCACACAGCATTTCACACATAAGTCCACACATCATTCCACACCTCTTTCCACATATCATTGCACACCTCATTCCACGCATCATTCCACACACCATTCCACACATCATTCCACACCTCATTCAACACCTCATTCCACACATCATTCCATACCTCATTCTTCACCTCATTCCACACATCATTCCACACATCATTCCACACATCATTCCAAACCTCATTCCACACCTCATTCCACACATCATTCCACACATCATTCCACACGTCATTCCACACATCATTCCAATTTTCATTCTACATCACATTCCACACAACATTCCACGCATCATTCCACACATCATTCCAAACATCATTCCACACATCATTCCATATATCATTCCAAATGTCATTCGACACATCATTCCACACCTCTTTCCACATTTCATTCCACACATCATTCCTCACCTCATTCCACACATCATTCAATACATCATTCCACATACCATTCCACACTTCATTCCACACATCATTCCACACAACATTCCACACATCATTGCACACATCATTCCACACCTCATTCCACATCTCATTCCACACATCATTCCACACATCATTCCACACGTCATTCCACACATCATTCCAATTTTCATTCTACATCACATTCCACACAACATTCCACGCATCATTCCACACATCATTCCAAACATCATTCCACACATCATTCCATATATCATTCCAAATGTCATTCGACACATCATTCCACACATCTTTCCACATTTCATTCCACACATCATTCCTCACCTCATTCCACACATCATTCAATACATCATTCCACATACCATTCCACACATCATTCCACACATCATTCCACACAACATTCCACACATCATTCCACACATCATTCAACAATCATTCCACAGAACATTCCAAATATCATCCACTCCTCATTCCACATATCATTCCACGCATCATTCCAAATCTCATTGCACACAGCATTTCACACATCAGTCCATACATCATTCCACACATCATTCCACATATCATTCCACACCTCATTCCACGCATCATTCCACACATCATTCCACACCTCAATCCACACCTCATTCCACACCTCATTCCACACCTCATTCCACACCTCATTCCACACCTCATTCCAAACATCATTCCACACATCGTTCCACAACATTGCACACTTCATTCCACACATCAGTCCATACCTCATTCTTCACATCATTCCACACATCATTCCACACATCATTCCAAACATCATTCCACATTACATTCCACATCATTCCACACCATATTCCATGCATCATTCCACACATCATTCCAAACATCATTACATCCATCATTCCACACATCATTCCACACCTCATTCCACGCCTCATTCCACACCTCAATCCACATACCATTCCACGCATTATTCCACACATCATTCAAAACATCATGCCAAACATCATTCCACACGTCAATCCACACATCATTCCACACATCATCCCACACATCATGCCACACCTCATTCCACACATCATTCCACACATCATTCAATACATCATTCCACATATCATTCCACACATCATTCCACACAGCATTCCACACATCATTGCACACATCATTCCACACCTCATTCCACACCTCATTCCACACATCATTCCACACAACATTCCACACATCATTCCACACGTCATTCCACACCTCATTCCACACATCATTCAACAAATCATTCCACACAACATTCCAAATATCATCCACTCCTCATTCCACATATCATTCCACGCATCATTCCAAATCTCATTCCACACAGCATTTCACACATAAGTCCACACATCATTCCACACCTCTTTCCACATATCATTGCACACCTCATTCCACGCATCATTCCACACACCATTCCACACATCATTCCACACCTCATTCCACACCTCATTCCACACATCATTCCATACCTCATTCTTCACCTCATTCCACACATCATTCCACACCTCATTACAAACATCATTCCACATTGCATTCCACATCATTCCACACCATATTCCACGCATCATTCCACAAATCATTCCAAACATCATTACATCCATCATTCCACACATCATTCCACACATCATTCCACACCTCATTCCACGCCTCATTCCACACCTCAATCCACATATCATTCCACGCATCATTCCACAGATCATTCCACACATCATGCCAAACATCATTCCACACATCATTCCACACCTCATTCCACCCATCATTCCACACTTCATTCCAGTCATCATTCCACAACATTCCTCAACATTCCACACATCATTCCACACATTATTTCACACATCATTCCACACATCATTCCACACCTCATTCCACAAATCATTCCACAAATCATTCCACACATCATTCCACACATCATTCCACACATATTTCCACACTTCATTTCACACACCATTCCTCACCTCATTCCACACATCATTCCACACATCATTCAATACATCATTCCGCATATCATTCCACACATCATTCCACACATCATTCCAAAAGCATTCCGCACAGCATTGCACACATCGTCCCACACATCATTCCACACCGCATTTCACACATCATTCCACACATCATTGCACACATCATTCCACACAGCATTCCAAATATCTTTCCACACCTCATTCCACATATAATTCCACGCATCATTCCACATCTCATTCCACACATCATTCCACACATCATTCCGCACGTCATTCCATACATCATTTCACACATCATTCCACACAGCATTCCACACATCATTCCACACAGCATTCCACACATCATTGCACACAACATTCCACACATCATTCCACAACTCATTCCACACGTCATTCTACATCTCTTTCCACACATAATTCCACACCTCATTCCACACATCATTCCACACATCATTCCACACCTCATTCCACATATCATTCCACAAATCATTCCACACATCATTCCACAAATCATTCCACACATCATTCATCACATCATTCCACACATCATTGACACTTCATTCCATACCTTATTCCAGACATCATTCCATAACAATTCACACATCATTACACACATCAATCCACACATCATTCCACACAGCATATCACACATCATTCCAAACATCATGCCACACATCATTCCACACATCATTCAATACTTCATTCCAGACATCATTCCACACATCATTCCAAACATCATTCCACACATCATTCCACAAATCATTCAATTCACAATTCCACATATCATTCCACACATCATTACACACATCAATCCACAAGCATTCCACACAGCATTGCTCACATCATGCCTCACATCTTTCCACACATCATTGCACACATCATTCCACACCTCATTCCACACATCATTCAACACATCATTCCACACAACATTCCAAATATCATCCACTCCTCATTCCACATATCATTCCACGCATCATTCCAAATCTCATTCCACACAGCGTTTCACACATCAGTCCACACATCATTCCACACTTCATTCCACATATCATTCCACACCTCATTCCACGCATCATTCCACACACCATTCCACACATCATTCCACACCTCATTCCACACCTCATTCCACACCTCATTCTACACCTCATTCCACACATCATTCCAACACACCATTCCACAACATTCCACACTTCATTCCACACATCAGTCCATACATCATTCTTCACCTCATTCCACACATCATTCCACACCTCATTCCACACATAATTATACACATCATTCCAAACATCATTCCAAACTTCATTCCAAATATCATTCCACACCTCATTCCACATAACATTCCACACATCATTCCACACATTATTCCACACTTCATTTCACACACCATTCCTCACCTCATTCCACACATCATTCCACACATCATTCAATACATCATTCCACATATCATTCCACACATCATTCCACACATCATTCCACAAGCATTCCACACAGCATTGCACACATCGTTCCACACATCATTCCACACCGCATGTCACACATCATTCCACACATCATTGCACACATCATTCCACACAGCATTCGAAATATCTTTCCACACCTCATTCCACATATCATTCCACGCATCATTACACATCTCATTCCACTATCATTCCACACATCATTCCGCACGTCATTCCATACATCATTCCACACATCATTCCACACAGCATTCCACACATCATTCCACACAGCATTCCACACATCATTGCACACAACATTCCACACATCATTCCACACCTCATTCCACACATCATTCTACATCTCTTTCCACACATAATTCCACACCTCATTCCACACATCATTCCACACATCATTCCACACCTCATTCCACAAATCATTCCACAAATCATTCCACACATCATTCCACAAATCATTCCACACATCATTGACACATCATTCCACACCTCATTCCACACATTATTCCATAACATTCCACACATCTTTGACACATCATTCCATACCTCATTCCAGACATCATTCCATAACAATTCACACATCATTACACACATCAATCCACACATCGTTCCACAAAGCATTCCACACATCATTCCAAACATCATGCCACACATCATTCCACACATCATTCAAAACTTCATTCCAGACATCATTCCACACATCATTCCAAACATCATTCCACACATAATTCCACAAATCATTCAATTCACCATTCCACATATCATTCCACACATCATTACACACATCAATCCACAAGCATTCCACACAGCATTGCTCACATCATGCCTCACATCATTGCACACATCATTCCACACCTCAATCCACACATCATTCAACACATCATTCCACACACATTCCAAATATCATCCACTCCTCATTCCACGTATCATTCCACGCATCATTCCAAATCTCATTCCACACAGTATTTCACACATCAGTGCACATATCATTTCACACCTAATTCCACGCATCATTCCACATATCATTCCACACATCATTCCACACCACATTCCACACCTCATTCCACACCTCATTCCACACCTCATTCCACACATCATTCCACACATCATGCCACAACATTCCACACTTCATTCCACACATCAGTCCATACCTCATTCTTCACCTCATTCCACACATCATTCCACACCTCATTCCACACATCATTCCATAAAATTCCACACAGCATTCCACACGTCATTCCACACAAAATTCCAAATATCATCCAATCCTCATTCTTCATATCATTCCACGCATCATTCCACATCTCATTCCACACATCATTCCACGCATCATTCCACACCTCATTCCACACGTCATTCCAAACATCATTCCACACATCATTCCACACAGCATTCCAAATATCATTCCACACATCATTCCAAACATCATTCCACACCCCATTCCACACCTCATTCCACAAATCATTCCACACATCATTCCAAACATCATTCCACATTACATTCCACATCATTCCACACCATATTCCACGCATCATTCCGCACATCATTCCAAACATCATTACATCCATCATTCCACACATCATTCCACACATCATTCCACACCTCATTCCACGCCTAATTCCACACCTCAATCCACATATCATTCCACGCATCATTCCACACATCATTCCACACATCATGCCAAACATCATTCCACACATCATTCCACACGTCATTCCACCCATCATTCCACACTTCATTCCAGTCCTCATTCCACAACATTCCTCAACATTCCACACATCATTCCACACATTATTACACACATCATTCCACACATCAGTCCACACCTCATTCCACACATCATTCCACAGATCATTCCACACATCATTCCAAACTTCATTCCAAATATCATTCCACACCTCATTCCACATAACATGCCACACATCATTCCACACATCATTCCACACTTCATTTCACACACCATTCCTCACCTCATTCCACACATCATTCCACACATCATTCCACACATCATTCCACACATCATTCCAAACCTCATTCCACACCTCATTCGACACATCATTCCACACATCATTCCACACATCATTCCACACATCATTCCAATTTTCATTCCACATCACATTCCACATAACATTCCACGCATCATTCCACACATCATTCCAAACATCATTCCACACATCATTCCATAGATCATTCCAAATGTCATTCGTCACATCATTCCACACATCCTTCCACACTTCATTCCACACATCATTCCTCACCTCATTCCACACATCATTCAATACATCATTCCACATACCATTCCACACATCATTCCACACATCACTCCACACAACATTCCACACATCATTGCACACATCATTCCACACCTCATTCCACACATCATTCAACACATCATTCCACACAACATTCCAAATATCATCCACTCCTCATTCCACATATCATTCCACGAATCATTCCAAATCTCAATCCACACAGCATTTCACACATCAGTCCACACATCATTCCACACCTCATTCCACATATCATTCCACACCTCATTCCACGCATCATTCCACACATCATTCCACACATCATTCCACTCCTCATTCCACACCTCATTCCACACCTCATTCCACACCTCATTCCACACCTCATTCCAAACATCATTCCACACATCATTCCAAAACATTGCACACTTCATTCTACACATCAGTCCATCACTCATTCTTCACATCATTCCACACATCATTCCACACATCATTCCAAACATCATTCCACATTACATTCCACATCATTCCACACCATATTCCACGCATCATTCCACACATCATTCCAAACATCATTACATCCATCATTCCACACATCATTCCAGTCCTCAATCCACATATCATTCCACGCATCATTCCACACATCATTAAACACATCATGCCAAACATCATTCCACACATCAATCCACACATCATTCCACACATCATCCCACACATCATTCCACACCTCATTCCACACCTCATTCCACACAGCATTCCACACATCATTGCACACAACATTCCAAATATCATCCAATCCTCATTACTCATATCATTCCACGCATCATTCCACATCTCATTCCACACATCATTCCACGCATCATTCCACACCTCATTCCACACGTCATTCCAAACATCATTCCATACATCATTCCACACAGAATTCCAAATATCATTCCACACCTCATTCCACACCTCATTCCACACATCATTCCACACGTAATTCCACGCATCATTCCACACAGCATTACACACATCATTCTTCACATCAATTCACACCACATTCCACACCTCATTCCAAACCTCATTCCACACATCATTCCACACATCATTGCACATATCATTCCAAACATCATTCCATACATCATTCCACAAATCATTCCACACGTCATTTAAACACCTCATTCTACTCATCATTCCACGCATCATTCCACACCTCATTCCACAACTCATTCAACACATCATTCCGCACATCATTCCACACATTATTCCAAACACCATTCCACACCTCATTCCACATATCATTCCACGCATCATTCCACACATCATTCCACACATCATTCCACATATCATTCCACATATCATTACACACATCAGTCCATCCATCATTCCACACCTCATTCCAGACCTCATTCCACACCTCATTCCACAAATCATTGCATACAACCTTGCACATATCATTCCACACATCAATCCAAATTTCATTCCACCCCTCATTCCACAACTCCTTGAAAACCTCATTACACACATCATTCCGCACATTATTCATCACCCCATTCCACACTTCATTCCACAAATCATTCCACACATCATTCCAAACATCATTACACATTACATTCCACATCATTCCACACTATATTCCACGCATCATTCCACACATCATTCCAAACATCATTACATCCTTCATTCCACACATCATTCCACACATCATTCCACACCTCATTCCACGCCTCATTCCACACCTCAATCCACATATCATTCCACGCATCATTCCACACATCATTCCACACATCATGCCAAACATCATTCCACACATCATTCCACACCTCATTCCACCCATCATTCCACACTTCAGTCCAGTCATTATTCCACAACATTCCTCAACATTCCACACATATTCCACACATTATTCCACACCTCATTCCATACATAAGTCCGCACCTCATTCCACACATCATTCCACACATCATTCCAAACTTCATTCCAAATATCATTCCACACCTCATTCCACATAACATTCCACACATCATTCCACACATCATTCCACACTTCATTTCACACACCATTCCTCACCTCATTCCACACATCATTCCACACATCATTCAATACATGATTCCACATATCATTCCACACATCATTCCACAAGCATTCCACACAGCATTGCACACATCATTCCACACATCATCCCACACCGCATTTCACACATCACTCCACACATCATTGCACACATCATTCCACACAGCATTCCAAATATCTTTCCACACCTCATTCCACATATCATTCCACGCATCATTCCACATCTCATTCCACACATCATTCCACACATCAGTCCGCACGTCATTCCATACATCATTCCACACATCATTGCACACAACATTCCACACATCATTCCACACCTCATTCCACACAGCATTCCACATCTCTTTCCACACATAATTCCACACTTCATTCCACACATCAATCCACACATCATGCCACACATCATGCCACACATCATTCCACACATCAGTCCATCCCTCATTCCACACGTCATTGAACAACTCATTCGACACATCATTCCACACAACATTCCACACATCATTCCAAACCTCATTCCACACCTCATTCCACACCTCATTCCACACATCATTCCACACATCATTCCACACATCATTCCACACATCATTCCAATTTTCATTCTACATCACATTCCACATAACATTTCACGCATCATTCCACACATCATTCCACACAGCATTCCACACATCATTCCACACAGCATTCCACACATGAGTGCACACAACATTCCACACATCATTCCACACCTCATTCCACACAGCATTCCACATCTCTTTCCACACATAATTCCACACCTCATTCCACACATCAATCCACACATCATGCCACACATCATGCTACATATCATTCCACACTTCAGTCCATCCCTCATTCCACACGTAATTGAACAACTCATTCGACACATCATTCCACACATCATTCCACACATCATTCCAAACCTCATTCCACACCTCATTCCACACCTCATTCCACACATCACTCCACACATCATTGCAAACATCATTCCACACATCATTCCATATATCATTCCAAATGTCATTCGACACATCATTCCACACATCTTTCCACAATTCATTCCACACATCATTCCTCACCTCATTCCACACATCATTCAATACATCATTCCACATACCATTCCACACATCATTCCACACATCATTCCACACAACATTCCACACATCATTCCACACATCATTCTACACCTCATTCCACACATCATTCAACACATCATTCCACACAACATTCCAAATATCATCCACTCCTCATTCCACATATCATTACACGTATCAATCCAAATCTCATTCCACACAGCATTTCACACATCAGTACACACATCATTCCACACATCATTCCACACCTCATTCCACATATCATTCCACACCTCATTCCACGCATCATTCCACACATCATTCCACACATCATTCCACACCTCATTCCACACCTCATTCCACACATCATTCCACACATCATTCCAAACATCATTCCACATTACATTCCACATCATTCCACACCATATTCCACGCATCATTCCACAAATCATTCCAAACATCATTACATCCATCATTCCACACATCATTCCACACATCATTCCACACCTCATTCCACACCTCATTCCACACCTCAATCCACATATCATTCCACGCATCATTCCACACATCATTCCACACATCATGCCAAACATCATTCCACACATCATTCCACACCTCGTTCCACCCATCATTCCACACTTCATTCCAGTCATCATTCCACAACATTCCTCAAAATTCCACACATCATTCCACACATTATTCCGCACATCATTCCACACATCAGTCCACACCTCATTCCACACATCATTCCACACATCATTCCACACATCATTCCAAACTTCATTCCAAATATCATTCCACACCTCATTCCACATAACATTCCACACATCATTCCACACATCATTCCACATATCATTCCACACATCATTCCAAACCTCATTCCACACCTCATTCCACACCTCATTCCACACACCATTCCACACATCATTCCACACATCATTCCACACATCATTCCAATTTTCATTCTACATCACATTCCACATGACATTTCACGCATCATTCCACACATCATTCCACACAGCATTCCACACATCATTCCACACAGCATTCCACACATGAGTGCACACAACATTCCACACATCATTCCACACCTCATTCCACACAGCATTCCACTTCTCTTTCCACACATAATTCCACACCTCATTCCACACATCAATCCACACATCATGCCACACATCATGCCACATATCATTCCACACTTCAGTCCATCCCTCATTCCACACGTAATTGAACAACTCATTCGACACATCATTCCACACATCATTCCACACATCATTCCAAACCTCATTCCACACCTCATTCCACACCTCATTCCACACATCATTCCACACATCATTCCAAACATCATTCCACACATCATTCCATATATCATTCCAAATGTCATTCGAAACATCATTCCACACATCTTCCCACAATTCATTCCACACATCATTCCTCACCTCATTCCACACATCATTCAACACATCATTCCACATACCATTCCACACATCATTCCACACATCATTCCACACAACATTCCACACATCATTCCACACATCATTCTAAACCTCATTCCACACATCATTCAACACATCATTCCACACAACATTCCAAATATCATCCACTCCTCATTCCACATATCATTACACGTATCAATCCAAATCTCATTCCACACAGCATTTCACACATCAGTACACACATCATTCCACACATCATTCCACACCTCATTCCACATATCATTCCACACCTCATTCCACGCATCATTCCACACATCATTCCACACATCATTCCACACCTCATTCCACACCTCATTCCACACATCATTCCACACATCATTCCAAACATCATTCCACATTACATTCCACATCATTCCACACCATATTCCACGCATCATTCCACAAATCATTCCAAACATCATTACATCCATCATTCCACACATCATTCCACACATCATTCCACACCTCATTCCACGCCTCATTCCACACCTCAATCCACATATCATTCCACGCATCATTCCACACATCATGCCACACATCATGCCAAACATCATTCCACACATCATTCCACACCTCGTTCCACCCATCATTCCACACTTCATTCCAGTCATCATTCCACAACATTCCTCAAAATTCCACACATCATTCCACACATTATTCCACACATCATTCCACACATCAGTCCACACCTCATTCCACACATCATTCCACACATCACTCCACACATCATTCCAAACTTAATTCCAAATATCATTCCACACCTCATTCCACATAACATTCCACACATCATTCCACACATCATTCCACATATCATTCCACACATCATTCCACACATCATTCCACAAGCATTCCACACAGCATTGCACACACCGTTCCACACATCATTCCACACCGCATTTCACACATCTTTCCACACATCATTGCATACATCATTCCACAAAGCATTCCAAATATCTTTCCACACCTCATTCCACATATAATTCCACGCATCATTCCATATCTCATTCCACACATCATTCCACACATCATTCCGCACGTCATTCCATACATCATTCCACAAATCATTCCACACAGCATTCCACACATCATTCCACACAGCATTCCACACATCATTGCACACAACATTCCACAAATCATTCCACACCTCATTCCACACATCATTCTACATCTGTTTCCACACATAATTCCACAAATCATTCCACACATCATTGACACATCATCCCACACCTCATTCCACACATTATTCCATAAATTCCACACATCATTCATCACATCATTCCACACATCATTGACATATCATTCCTTACCTTATTCCAGACTTCATTCCATAACAATTCACACATCATTACACACATCAATCCACACATCATTCCACACAGCATTCCACACATCATTCCAAACATCATGCCACACCTCATTCCACACATCATTCAATACTTCATTCCAGACATCATTCCACACATCATTCCAAACATCATTCCACACATCATTCCACAAATCATTCAATTCACCATTCCTCATATCATTCCACACATCATTCCACACATCATTCCACAACATTCCATACTTCATTCCACACATCAGTCCATACATCATTCTTCACCTCATTCCACACATCATTCCACACCTCATTACACACATCATTGCATAACATTCCACACATCATTACACACATCATTCCACACATCATTGACCCATCATTCCATACCTCATTCCAAACATCATTCCACACATCATGCCACACATCATTCCACACATTATTCCACACATCATTCCATACATCATTCAACACATCATTCCACACATCATTGACACATCATTTCACATCTCATTCCACACATCATCCCACAACATTTCACACATCATTCCACACATCAATCCACACATCATTCCAACATCATTCCACACATCATTCCACACCTCTTTCCACACATCATTCCTCACATCATTCAATACATAATTCACATATCATTCCACACATCATTCCACGCATAATTCCACACATAATTCCACACAGCATTCCACACATTATTGCACACATCATTCCACACCTCATTCCACACCTCATTCCACACATCATTCCACACAGCATTCCACACATCATTCCACACAACATTCCAAATATCATCCAATCCTCATTCCTCATATCATTCCACGCATCATTCCACATCTCATTCCACACATCATTCCACGCATCATTCCACACCTCATTCCACACGTCATTCCACACATCATTCCACACATCATTCCACACAGCATTCCAAATATCATTCCACACCTCATTCCACACCTCATTCCACACATCATTCCACACGTAATTCCACGCGTCATTCCACACAAAATTACACACATCATTCTTCATATCAATTCACACCTCATTTCACACCTCATTCCACACATCACTCCACACATCATTGCACACATCATTCCAAACATCATTCCATACATCATTCCACAAATCATTCCACACGTCATTTAAAACTCATTCCACTCATCATTCCACGAATCATTCCACACCTCATTCCACAACTCATTCAACACATCATTCTACACATCATTCCAAACATCATTCCACACCTCATTCCACATATCATTCCACGCATCATTCCACACATCATTCCACACAGCATTCCAAATATCTTTCCACACCTCATTCCACATATCATTCCACGCATCATTCCACATCTCATTCCACACATCATTCCACACATCAGTCCGCACGTCATTCCATACATCATTCCACACATCATTGCACACAACATTCCACACATCATTCCACACCTCATTCCACACAGCATTCCACATCTCTTTCCACACATAATTCCACACTTCATTCCACACATCAATCCACACATCATGCCACACATCATGCCACACATCATTCCACACATCAGTCCATCCCTCATTCCACACGTCATTGAACAACTCATTCGACACATCATTCCACACAACATTCCACACATCATTCCAAACCTCATTCCACACCTCATTCCACACCTCATTCCACACATCATTCCACACATCATTCCACACATCATTCCACACATCATTCCAATTTTCATTCTACATCACATTCCACATAACATTTCACGCATCATTCCACACATCATTCCACACAGCATTCCACACATCATTCCACACAGCATTCCACACATGAGTGCACACAACATTCCACACATCATTCCACACCTCATTCCACACAGCATTCCACATCTCTTTCCACACATAATTCCACACCTCATTCCACACATCAATCCACACATCATGCCACACATCATGCTACATATCATTCCACACTTCAGTCCATCCCTCATTCCACACGTAATTGAACAACTCATTCGACACATCATTCCACACATCATTCCACACATCATTCCAAACCTCATTCCACACCTCATTCCACACCTCATTCCACACATCACTCCACACATCATTGCAAACATCATTCCACACATCATTCCATATATCATTCCAAATGTCATTCGACACATCATTCCACACATCTTTCCACAATTCATTCCACACATCATTCCTCACCTCATTCCACACATCATTCAATACATCATTCCACATACCATTCCACACATCATTCCACACATCATTCCACACAACATTCCACACATCATTCCACACATCATTCTACACCTCATTCCACACATCATTCAACACATCATTCCACACAACATTCCAAATATCATCCACTCCTCATTCCACATATCATTACACGTATCAATCCAAATCTCATTCCACACAGCATTTCACACATCAGTACACACATCATTCCACACATCATTCCACACCTCATTCCACATATCATTCCACACCTCATTCCACGCATCATTCCACACATCATTCCACACATCATTCCACACCTCATTCCACACCTCATTCCACACATCATTCCACACATCATTCCAAACATCATTCCACATTACATTCCACATCATTCCACACCATATTCCACGCATCATTCCACAAATCATTCCAAACATCATTACATCCATCATTCCACACATCATTCCACACATCATTCCACACCTCATTCCACACCTCATTCCACACCTCAATCCACATATCATTCCACGCATCATTCCACACATCATTCCACACATCATGCCAAACATCATTCCACACATCATTCCACACCTCGTTCCACCCATCATTCCACACTTCATTCCAGTCATCATTCCACAACATTCCTCAAAATTCCACACATCATTCCACACATTATTCCGCACATCATTCCACACATCAGTCCACACCTCATTCCACACATCATTCCACACATCATTCCACACATCATTCCAAACTTCATTCCAAATATCATTCCACACCTCATTCCACATAACATTCCACACATCATTCCACACATCATTCCACATATCATTCCACACATCATTCCAAACCTCATTCCACACCTCATTCCACACCTCATTCCACACACCATTCCACACATCATTCCACACATCATTCCACACATCATTCCAATTTTCATTCTACATCACATTCCACATGACATTTCACGCATCATTCCACACATCATTCCACACAGCATTCCACACATCATTCCACACAGCATTCCACACATGAGTGCACACAACATTCCACACATCATTCCACACCTCATTCCACACAGCATTCCACTTCTCTTTCCACACATAATTCCACACCTCATTCCACACATCAATCCACACATCATGCCACACATCATGCCACATATCATTCCACACTTCAGTCCATCCCTCATTCCACACGTAATTGAACAACTCATTCGACACATCATTCCACACATCATTCCACACATCATTCCAAACCTCATTCCACACCTCATTCCACACCTCATTCCACACATCATTCCACACATCATTCCAAACATCATTCCACACATCATTCCATATATCATTCCAAATGTCATTCGAAACATCATTCCACACATCTTCCCACAATTCATTCCACACATCATTCCTCACCTCATTCCACACATCATTCAACACATCATTCCACATACCATTCCACACATCATTCCACACATCATTCCACACAACATTCCACACATCATTCCACACATCATTCTAAACCTCATTCCACACATCATTCAACACATCATTCCACACAACATTCCAAATATCATCCACTCCTCATTCCACATATCATTACACGTATCAATCCAAATCTCATTCCACACAGCATTTCACACATCAGTACACACATCATTCCACACATCATTCCACACCTCATTCCACATATCATTCCACACCTCATTCCACGCATCATTCCACACATCATTCCACACATCATTCCACACCTCATTCCACACCTCATTCCACACATCATTCCACACATCATTCCAAACATCATTCCACATTACATTCCACATCATTCCACACCATATTCCACGCATCATTCCACAAATCATTCCAAACATCATTACATCCATCATTCCACACATCATTCCACACATCATTCCACACCTCATTCCACGCCTCATTCCACACCTCAATCCACATATCATTCCACGCATCATTCCACACATCATGCCACACATCATGCCAAACATCATTCCACACATCATTCCACACCTCGTTCCACCCATCATTCCACACTTCATTCCAGTCATCATTCCACAACATTCCTCAAAATTCCACACATCATTCCACACATTATTCCACACATCATTCCACACATCAGTCCACACCTCATTCCACACATCATTCCACACATCACTCCACACATCATTCCAAACTTAATTCCAAATATCATTCCACACCTCATTCCACATAACATTCCACACATCATTCCACACATCATTCCACATATCATTCCACACATCATTCCACACATCATTCCACAAGCATTCCACACAGCATTGCACACACCGTTCCACACATCATTCCACACCGCATTTCACACATCTTTCCACACATCATTGCATACATCATTCCACAAAGCATTCCAAATATCTTTCCACACCTCATTCCACATATAATTCCACGCATCATTCCATATCTCATTCCACACATCATTCCACACATCATTCCGCACGTCATTCCATACATCATTCCACAAATCATTCCACACAGCATTCCACACATCATTCCACACAGCATTCCACACATCATTGCACACAACATTCCACAAATCATTCCACACCTCATTCCACACATCATTCTACATCTGTTTCCACACATAATTCCACAAATCATTCCACACATCATTGACACATCATCCCACACCTCATTCCACACATTATTCCATAAATTCCACACATCATTCATCACATCATTCCACACATCATTGACATATCATTCCTTACCTTATTCCAGACTTCATTCCATAACAATTCACACATCATTACACACATCAATCCACACATCATTCCACACAGCATTCCACACATCATTCCAAACATCATGCCACACCTCATTCCACACATCATTCAATACTTCATTCCAGACATCATTCCACACATCATTCCAAACATCATTCCACACATCATTCCACAAATCATTCAATTCACCATTCCTCATATCATTCCACACATCATTCCACACATCATTCCACAACATTCCATACTTCATTCCACACATCAGTCCATACATCATTCTTCACCTCATTCCACACATCATTCCACACCTCATTACACACATCATTGCATAACATTCCACACATCATTACACACATCATTCCACACATCATTGACCCATCATTCCATACCTCATTCCAAACATCATTCCACACATCATGCCACACATCATTCCACACATTATTCCACACATCATTCCATACATCATTCAACACATCATTCCACACATCATTGACACATCATTTCACATCTCATTCCACACATCATCCCACAACATTTCACACATCATTCCACACATCAATCCACACATCATTCCAACATCATTCCACACATCATTCCACACCTCTTTCCACACATCATTCCTCACATCATTCAATACATAATTCACATATCATTCCACACATCATTCCACGCATAATTCCACACATAATTCCACACAGCATTCCACACATTATTGCACACATCATTCCACACCTCATTCCACACCTCATTCCACACATCATTCCACACAGCATTCCACACATCATTCCACACAACATTCCAAATATCATCCAATCCTCATTCCTCATATCATTCCACGCATCATTCCACATCTCATTCCACACATCATTCCACGCATCATTCCACACCTCATTCCACACGTCATTCCACACATCATTCCACACATCATTCCACACAGCATTCCAAATATCATTCCACACCTCATTCCACACCTCATTCCACACATCATTCCACACGTAATTCCACGCGTCATTCCACACAAAATTACACACATCATTCTTCATATCAATTCACACCTCATTTCACACCTCATTCCACACATCACTCCACACATCATTGCACACATCATTCCAAACATCATTCCATACATCATTCCACAAATCATTCCACACGTCATTTAAAACTCATTCCACTCATCATTCCACGAATCATTCCACACCTCATTCCACAACTCATTCAACACATCATTCTACACATCATTCCAAACATCATTCCACACCTCATTCCACATATCATTCCACGCATCATTCCACACATCATTCCACACATCATGCCACACATCATTCCACATATCATTCCACATATCATTCCACACATCAGTCCATCCCTCATTCCACAGCTCATTCCAGACCTCATTCCACACCTCATTCCATACATCATTGCTTACATCATTGTACATATCATTCCACACATCATTCCACACGGCATTCCACATCTCATTGCACATATCATTCCACAACATTCAACACATAATTCCACACATCAATCCAAACTTCATTCCACCCCTCATTCCACACCTCCTTGAAAACCTCATTACACACATCATTCCACACATGATTCCACACCCGATTCCACACCTCATTCCACAAATCATTCCACAACGTTCAACACATCATTACACACATCAATTCACACATCATTCCATCCCTCATTCCACACGTCATTGAACAACTCATTCCACACATCATTGCACACATCATTCCACACCTCATTCCACGCCTCATTCCACACCTCAATCCACATATCATTCCACGCATCATTCCACACATCATTCCACACATCATGCCAAACATCATTCCACACCTCATTCCACACATCATTCCACACGTAATTCCACGCGTCATTCCACACAGCATTACACACATCATTCTTCACATCAATTCACACCTCATTCCACACCTCATTCCACACCTCATTCCACACATCATTCCACACATCATTGCACACATCATTCCAAACATCATTCCATACATCATTCCACAAATCATTCCACACGTCATTTAAACACCTCAATCCACTCATCATTCCACGCATCATTCCACACATCATTCCACACATCATTCGACACATTATTCCAAACACCATTCCACACCTCATTCCACATATCATTCCACGCATCATTCCACACATCATTCCACACATCATTCCGCACATCATTCCACATATCATTACACATATCATTCCACACATCAGTCCATCCCTCATTCCACACCTCATTCCAGACCTCATTCCACACCTCATTTCATACATCATTGCATACATAATTGCACATATCATTCCACACATCATTCCACACGCCATTCCTCACCTCATTCCACGTATCATTCAACAACATTCAACACATAATTCCACACATCAATTCAAACTTCACTCCACCCCTCATTCCACACCTCCTTGAAAACCTCATTACACACATCATTCCACATATCATTCCACACCCCATTCCACACCTCATTCCACAAATCATTCCACACATCATTCCAAACATCATTAAACATTACATTCCACATCATTCCTCACCATATTCCACGCATCATTCCACACATCATTCCAAACATCATTACATCCATCATTCCACACATCATTCCACACATCATTCCACACCTCATTTCTCGCCTCATTCCACAACTCAATCCACATATCATTCCACGCATCATTCCACACATCATTCCACACATCATGCCAAACATCATTCCACACATCATTCCACACCTCATTCCACCCATCATTCCACACTTCATTCCAGTCATCATTCCACAACATTCCTCAACATTCCACACATCGTTCCACACATTATTCCACACCTCATTCCACACATCAGTCCACACCTCATTCCACACATCATTCCACACATCATTCCACACATCATTCCAAACTTCATTCCAAATATCATTCTACACCTCATTCCACATAACATTCCACACATCATTCAATACATCATTCCACATATCATTCCACACATCATTCCACACATCATTCCACAAGCATTCCACACAGCATTGCACACATCATTCCACACATCATTCCACACATCATTCCAAACCTCATTCCACGTATCATTCCACAACATTCAACACATAATTCCACACCTCAATCCAAACTTCACTCCACCCCTCATTCCACACCTCCTTGAAAACCTCATTACACACATCATTCCACATTTCATTCCACACCCCATTCCACACATCATTCCAAACATCATTACACATTACATTCCACATCATTCCTCACCATATTCCACGCATCATTCCACACATCATTCCAAGCATCATTACATCCATCATTCCACACATCATTCCACACTTCATTCCACACCTCATTTCTCCCCTCATTCCACACCTCAATCCACATATCATTCCACGCATCATTCCACACATCATTCCACACATCATGCCAAACATCATTCCTCACATCATTCCACACCTCATTCCACCCATCATTCCACACTTCATTCCAGTCATCATTCCACAACATTCCTCAACATTCCACACATCGTTCCACACATTATTCCACACCTCATTCCACACATCAGTCCACACCTCATTCCACACATCATTCCACACATCATTCCACACATCATTCCAAACTTCATTCCAAATATCATTCTACACCTCATTCCACATAACATTCCACACATCATTCAATACATCATTCCACATATCATTCCACACATCATTCCACACATCATTCCACAAGCATTCCACACATCATTGCACACCTCATTCCACACAGCATTCCAAATTTCTTTCCACACCTCATTCCACATATCATTCCACGCATCATTCCACATTTCATTCCACACATCGTTTAACACATCAGTCCGCACGTCATTCCATACATCATTCCACACATCATTCCACACAGCATTCCACACATCATTCCACACAGCATTGCACACATCATTGCACACAACATTCCACACATCATTCCACACCTCATTCCACACCTCATTCCACATCTCTTTCCACATATAATTCCACACCTCATTCCACACATCAATCCACACATCATTCCATCCCTCATTCCTCACATCATTGAACAACTCATTCAACACATCATGCCACACATCATGCCACACATCATTCGAAACCTCATTCCACACCTCATTCCACACCTCATTCCACACATCATTCCACACATCATTCCACACATCATTCCAAACCTCATTCCACACCTCATTCCACACCTCATTCCACACATCATTCCACACATCATTCCACACATCATTCTACATATCATTCCAATATACATTCTACACATCATTCCACAACTCATTCTACACATCATTCCAAACCTCATTCCACACCTCATTCCACACATCATTCCACATATCATTCCACACAACATTCCACACATCATTCCACAAATCATTCCACAACACATTCCACACATCATTCCAAACCTCATTCCACAACCTGTTCCACACATCATTCCACACAACATTCAACATATCATTCCACAAATCATTCTACACTTCATTCCACATGTCATTCCACACCTCATTCCAAACATCATTCCACACATCATTCCAAACCTCATTCCAAACATCATTCCACATATCATTCCACGCATCATTCCAAACATCATTCCACACGTCATTCCACACGACATTCTACACATCATTCCACACATGATTCCACAACGCTTTCCACACCTTATTCCACACCTCATTCCACATATCATTCCAAACATCATTCCACACCATATACCACACCTCATTGCATACATAATTCCAAACATCATTACATACATCATTCCACACATCATTCCACACATCATTCCACACATCATTCCACACATCATTCCACAACTCATTCCACATCTCATTCCACACAGCTTTCCACACATCATTCCACACATCATTCCACACTTCATTCCACACATCATTCCACACATCATTCCACTCCTCATTCCACATCTCATTCCACACATCATTCCACACATTTTTCCACACAGCATTCCACACATAATTCCACACATCATTCCAAACATCATTCCACCTAACATTCCATACATTATTCCAGATATCATTCGACACATCATTCCACACATCATTCCACAACAGTCCACACATCATTCCACACATTATTCCTCACATCAGTCGAGACCTCATTCCACATAACATTCCACACTTCATTCCACACCTCATTCCACAACACATTCCACACTTCATTCCACACATCATTCCACACATCATTCCACAACTCATTCCACACATCATTCCACACATCATTCCACATCATTCCACAACATTCCACACATCATTCCACACATCATTCCTCACATCAGTCCAAACCTCATTCCACACATCATTCCACACATCATTTCACACGTCATTCCAAATATCATTGACACATCATTCCACAACTCATTCCACACATCATTCCACACAACATTCCACATCATTCCACAACATTCCACACATCATTCCACACATCATTCCTCACATCAGTCCAAACCTCATTCCACACATCATTTCACACATCATTTCACACATCATTCCAAACATCTTTGACACATCATTCCATATCTCATTCCACACATCATTCCATAACATTCCACACATCATTACACACATCAATCCACACATCATTCCACACATCATTCCACACATCATTCAATACATCATTCCACACATCATTCCACACATCATTCCACGCATAATTCCACATTTCATTCCACACATCATTCCACACGTCATTCCACACCTCATTCCACACCTCGTTCCACACATCATTCCACACATCTTTCCACACAACATTCCACACATCATTCCACACATCATTCCACACATCTTTGCAAACTTCATTCCACACATCATTCCACACAGCATTCCATACACCATTCCACATTTCAATCCACTCGTCATTCCATACATCATTCCACACACCATTCCACACATCATTCCACACATCATTCAACACATCATTCCACACATCATCCCACACATCATTCCACTCCTCATTCCACATCTCATTCCACACATCATTCCACACATCATTCCACACATCATTCCACACAGCATTCCACACATCATTCCACACCTCATTCCAAAAATCAAACCACAACATTCCACACATCATTCCACACATGATTCCACACATCAGTCCATAACTCATTCCACACATCATTTTACACATCATTCCATACATCATTTCACACATCAATCCACAAATCATTCCAAACATCATTCCACACCTCATTCCACGTAACATTCCACGCATCATTCTACACATCATTCCACACATCATTCCAAACATCATTCCACACATTATTCCACACATCATTCCAGATATCATTCGACACATCATTGCACACATCATTCCACAATTCATTCCACACATCATTCCTCACGTCATTCCACACATCAATCCACACATCATTCAATAAATCATTCCACATATCATTCCACACATCATTCCACGCATCATTCCACACATCATTCCACACATCATTCCACACAGCATGCCACACATCATTGCACACATCATTCCACACATCAATCCACGCCTCATTCCACACATCATTCCACACATCATTCCACACAGCATTCCAAATATCATTCCACACCTCATTCCACACATCATTCCACACATCATTCCACACCTCATTCCACACATCATTCCACACATCATTCCACAACTCATTCCACACGTCATTCCACACATCATTCCACACAGTTTTCCACACATCATTCCACACATCATTCCACACTTCATTCCACACATCATTCCACATATCTTTGCACACATCATTCCACACATCATTCCACACAGCATTCCACAATTCATTCCATACCGCATTCCACACCTCATTCCACACATCATTCCACACATCATTCCACACATCATTCCAAACATCATTCCACCTAACATTCCACACATTATTGCAGATATCATTCGACACATCATTCCACACATCATTCCACACATCATTCCACAACATTCCACACATCATTCCACACATTATTCCTCACATCAGTCCATACCTCATTCCACATAACATTCCACACATCATTCCACACCTCATTCCACAACACATTCCACACTTCATTCCACACATCATTCCACATCATTCCACAACATTCCACACATCATTCCACACATCATTCCTCACATCAGTCCAAACCTCATTCAACACATCATTCCACACATCATTTCACACGTCATTCCACACATCATTGACACATCATTCCACACCTCATTCCACACATCATTCCACACGTCATTCTACACATCATTCCACAAATGATTCCACAAATCATTCCACACATCATTCCACACATCATTCGACACATCATTCCACACATCATTCCACACATCATTCCAAACATCATTCCAAACATCATTGACACATCATTCCAGACCTCATTCCGCACATCATTCCACACATCATTCCACACATCATTCGACACATTATTCCAAACACCATTCCACACCTCATTCCACAAATCATTCCACGCATCATTCCACACATCATTCCACACATCATTCCGCTCATCATTCCACATATCATTCCACATATCATTTCACACATCAGTCCATCCCTCATTCCACACCTCATTCAACACATCATTCCACACCTCATTCCACACATCATTGCATACATCATTGCACATATCATTCCACACATCATTCCACACGCCATTCCACACCTCATTCCACGTATCATTCCACAACATTCAACACATAATTCCACACATCAATCCAAACTTCACTCCACCCCTCATTCCACACCTCCTTGAAAACCTCATTACACACATCATTCCACACATCATTCCACACCCCATTCCACACCTCATTCCACAAATCATTCCACACATCATTCCAAACATCATTACACATTACATTCCACATCATTCCTCACCATATTCCACGCATCATTCCACACTTCATTCCAAACATCATTACATCCATCATTCCACACATCATTCCACACATCATTCCACACCTCATTTTTCGCCTCATTCCACACCTCAATCCACATATCATTCCACGCATCATTCCACACATCATTCCACACATCATGCCAAACATCATTCCACACATCATTCCATAGCTCATTCCACCCATCATTCCACACTTCATTCCAGTCATCATTCCACAACATTCCTCAACATTCCACACATCATTCCACACATTATTCCACACATCATTCCACACATCAGTCCACACCTCATTCCACACATCATTCCACACATCATTCCATACATCATTCCAACCTTCATTCCAAATATCATTCTACACCTCATTCCACATAACATTCCACACATCATTCCACACATCATTCCACACTTCATTTCATACACCATTCCTTACCTCATTCCACACATAATTCCACACAATATTCAATACATCATTCCACATATAATTAGACACATCATTCCACACATCATTCCACAAGCATTCCACACAGCATTGCACACATCATTCCACACATCATTCCACACCGCATTTCACACATCATTCCACACATCATTGCACACATCATTCCACACAGCATTCCAAATATCTTTCCACACCTCATTCCACATATCATTCCACGCATCATTCCACATCTCATTCACACATCATTTAACACATCAGTCCGCACGTCATTCCATACATCATTCCACACATCATTCCACACAGCATTCCACACATCATTCCACACAGCATTCCACACATCATTGCACACAACATTCCACACATCATTCCACGCCTCATTCCTCACATCATTCCACATCTCTTTCCACACATAATTCCACACATCATTCCACACATCATTCCACACATCATTCCACACATCATTCCAAACATCATTCCACCCTGCATTACACAACTCATTCCACACATCATTCCACACATCATTCAACACATCATTCCACATCATTCCACACATCATCCCACACATCATTCCACTCCTCATTCCACATCTCATTCCACACATCGTTCCACACATCATTCCCCACATCATTCCACACAGCATTCCACATATCATTCCACACTTCATTCCAAAAATAAAACCACAACATTCCACACATCATTCCACACATCATTCCACACATCAGTCCATACCTCATTACACACCTCATTCCACACATCATTCCACACATCATTTTACACCTCATTCCACACATCATTTCACACATCATTCCACACATCATTCCAAACATCATTCCACACCTCATTTCACGTAATATTCCACGCATCATTCTACACATCATTCCACACATCATTCCAAACATCAATCCACACATTATTCCACACATCATTCCAGATATCATTCGACACATCATTGCACACATCATTCCACACTTCATTCCACACATCATTCCTCACCTCATTCCACACATCAATCCACACATCATTCAATAAATCATTCCACACATCATTCCACACATCTTTGCAAACTTCATTCCACACATCATTCCACACAGCATTCCATACACCATTCCACATTTCAATCCACTCGTCATTCCATACATCATTCCACACATCATTCAACACATCATTCCACATCATTCCACACATCATCCCACACATCATTCCACTCCTCATTCCACATCTCATTCCACACATCATTCCACTCATCATTCCACACATCATTCCACACAGCATTCCACACATCATTCCACACCTCATTCCAAAAATAAAACCACAACATTCCACACATCATTCCACACATCATTCCACACCTCATTCCACGTAACATTCCACGCATCATTCTACACATCATTCCACACATCATTCCAAACATCATTCCACACATCATTCCACACATCATTCCACACAGCATTCCACACATCATTCCACACCTCATTCCAAAAATCAAACCACAACATTCCACACATCATTGCACACATGATTCCACACATCAGTCCACAACTCATTCCACACCTCATTCCACACATCATTCCACACATCATTTTACACCTCATTCCACACATCATTTCACACATCAATCCACAAATCATTCCAAACATCATTCCTCACCTCATTCCACGTAACATTCCACGCATCATTCTACACATCATTCCACACATCATTCCAAACATCATTCCACACATTATTCCACACATTATTCCAGATTTCATTCGACACATCATTGCACACATCATTCCACAATTCATTCCACACATCGTTCCTCACGTCGTTCCACACATCAATCCACACATCATTCAATAAATCATTCCACATATCATTCCACACATCATTCCACGCATCATTCCACACATCATTCCACACATCATTCCTCACAGCATGCCACACATCATTGCACACATCATTACACACATCAATCCACGCCTCATTCCACACATCATTCCACACATCATTCCACACAGCATTCCAAATATCATTCCACACCTCATTCCACACATCATTCCACACATCATTCCACACCTCATTCCACACATCATTCCACACATCATTCCACAACTCATTCCACACATCATTCCACACATCATTCCACACAGTTTTCCACACATCATTCCACACATCATTCCACACTTCATTCCACACATCATTTCACATATCATTCCACACATCATTCCACACATCATTCCACACATCATTCCATACATCATTCCATACCGCATTCCACACCTCATTCCACACATCATTCCACACATCATTCCACACCTCATTCCACCTAACATTCCACACATTATTGCAGATAACATTCGACACATCATTCCACACATCATTCCACACATCATTCCACACATCATTCCACAACATTCCACACATCATTCCACACATTATTCCTCACATCAGTCCATACCTCATTCCACATAACATTCCACACATCATTCCACACCTCATTCCACAACACATTCCACACTTCATTCCACACATCATTCCACACATCATTCCAGAACTCATTCCACACATCATTCCACACATCATTCCTCATCATTCCACAACATTCCACACATCATTCCACACATCATTCCTCACATCAGTCCAAACCTCATTCAACACATCATTCCACACATCATTTCACACGTCATTCTACACATCTTTGATACATCATTCCACACCTCATTCCACACATCATTCCACACGTCATTCTACACATCATTCCACAAATGATTCCACAAATCATTCCACACATCATTCCACACATCATTCTACACATCATTCCACACATCATTCCACACCTCATTCCAAACATCATTCCAAACATCATTGACACATCATTCCACACCTCATTCCGCACATCATTCCACACATCATTCCACACATCATTCGACACATTATTCCAAACACCATTCCACACCTCATTCCACAAATCATTCCACGCATCATTCCACACATCATTCCACACATCATTCCGCACATCATTCCACACATCATTCCACACTTCATTCCAACCTTCATTCCAGTCATCATTCCACAACATTCCTCAACATTCCACACATCATTCCACACATTATTCCACACATCATTCCACACATCAGTCCACACCTCATTCCACACATCATTCCACACATCATTCCACACATCATTCCAACCTTCATTCCAAATATCATTCTACACCTCATTCCACATATCATTCCACGCATCATTCCAAATCTCATTCCACACAGCATTTCACACATCAGTCCACACATCATTCCACACCTCATTCCGCATATAATTCCACACCTCATTTCACGCATCATTCCACACATAATTCCACACATCATTCCAGAACTCATTCCACACATCATTCCACATCATTCCACAACATTCCACACATCATTCCACACCTCATTCCACACCTCATTCCACACATCATTCCACACAGCATGCCAAACATGATTGCACACATCATTCCACACATAAACCCATGCCTCATTCCAAACATCATTCCACACATCATTCCACACAGCATTCCATATATCATTCCACACCTCATTCCACACCTCATTCCACACATCATTCCAGACAACATTCCACACGTAATTCCACACATCATTCCGCACCTCATTGCACGCATCATTTCACACATCATTCCACATGTCATTCCACACTTCATTTCACACATCATTTGAACATCATTCCACACAACATTCCAAATATCATCCAAACCTCATTCTACTATCATTCGACACATCATTCCAGACCTCATTCCACACCTCATTCCACACCTCATTCCACACCTCATTCCACATATCATTCCACGCATCATTCCAAACATCATTCCACACAGCATTCCACAACTCATTCCACACATCATCCCACACAACATTCAACATATCATTCCACAAATCATTCTACACTTCATAACACATGGCATTCCACACCTCATTCCAAACATCATTCCAAACATCATTCCAAACATCATTCCAAACATCATTCCACATGTCTTTCCACACCTCATTCCACATATCATTCCACGCATCATTCCACATCTCATTCCACACATCATTCCAGACATCATTCCGCACGTCATTCCATACATCATTCCACACATCATTCCACACAGCATTCCACACATCATTCCACACATGATTGCACACAACATTCCACACATCATTCCACACCTCATTCCACACATCATTCCACATCTCTTTCCACACATAATTCCACACCTCATTCCACACATCATTCCACACATCATTTCAAACCTCATTCCACAAATCATTCCACAAATTATTCCACACATCATTCCACAAATCATTCCACACATCATTGACACATCATTCCACACCTCATTCCACACATTATTCCATAACATTCCACAAATCATTACACACATCATTCCACACATCATTGACACATCATTCCATACCTCATTCCAGACATCATTCCATAACAATTCACACAATATTCCACACCTCATTCCAAACATCATTCCACACATCATTCCACACCTCATTCCACAAATCATTCCACAAATCATTCCACACATCATTCCATAACATTCCACACATCATTACACATATCATTCCACGCATCATTCCACACCTCATTGCACAAATCATTCCACACATCATTCCACACATCATCACACACATCATTGACACATCATTCCACACCTCATTGCACACATCATTCCATAACATTCCACACATCATTACACACATTAATCCACACATCATTCCACACATCATTCCACAAATCATTCAATACATCATTCCACATATCATTCCACACATCATTCCACACATCAATCCACACATCATGCCACACATCAATCCAAACCTCATTCCAAACATCATTCCACACCTCATTCCACACCTCGTTCCATACATCATTCCACACATCATTCAATACATCATTCCACACATCATTCCACACATCATTCCACGCATCATTCCACATTTCATTCCACACAACATTCCACACGTCATTCCACACCTCATTTCAAACCTCGTTCCACACATCATTCCACGCATCTTTCCACACAACATTCCACACATCATTCCACACATCATTCCACACATCTTTGCAAACTTCATTCCACACATCATTCCACACAGCATTCCATACACCATTCCACATTTCAATCCACTCGTCATTCCATACATCATTCCACACATAATTCAACACATCATTCCACATCATTCCACACATCATCCCACACATCATTCCACTCCTCATTCCACATCTCATTCCACACATCATTCCACTCATCATTCCACACATCATTCCACACAGCATTACACACATCATTCCACACCTCATTCCAAAAATAAAACCACAACATTCCACACATCATTCCACACATCATTCCACACATCAGTCCATACCTCATTACACACCTCATTCCACACATCATTCCACACATCATTTTACACCTCATTCCACACATCATTTCACACATCATTCCACACATCATTCCAAACATCATTCCACACCTCATTCCACGTAACATTCCACGCATCATTCTACACATCATTCCACACATCATTCCAAACATCATTCCACACATCATTCCACACATCATTCCACACAGCATTCCACACATCATTCCACACCTCATTCCAAAAATCAAACCACAACATTCCACACATCATTGCACACATGATTCCACACATCAGTCCACAACTCATTCCACACCTCATTCCACACATCATTCCACACATCATTTTACACCTCATTCCACACATCATTTCACACATCAATCCACAAATCATTCCAAACATAATTCCTCACCTCATTCCACGTAACATTCCACGCATCATTCTACACATCATTCCACACATCATTCCAAACATCATTCCACACATTATTCCACACATTATTCCAGATTTCATTCGACACATCATTGCACACATCATTCCACAATTCATTCCACACATCGTTCCTCACGTCGTTCCACACATCAATCCACACATCATTCAATAAATCATTCCACATATCATTCCACACATCATTCCACGCATCATTCCACACATCATTCCACACATCATTCCTCACAGCATGCCACACATCATTGCACACATCATTACACACATCAATCCACGCCTCATTCCACACATCATTCCACACATCATTCCACACAGCATTCCAAATATCATTCCACACCTCATTCCACACATCATTCCACACATCATTCCACACCTCATTCCACACATCATTCCACACATCATTCCACAACTCATTCCACACATCATTCCAAACATCATTCCACACAGTTTTCCACACATCATTCCACACATCATTCCACACTTCATTCCACACATCATTTCACATATCATTCCACACATCATTCCACACATCATTCCACACATCATTCCATACATCATTCCATACCGCATTCCACACCTCATTCCACACATCATTCCACACATCATTCCACACATCATTCCACCTAACATTCCACACATTATTGCAGATAACATTCGTCACATCATTCCACACATCATTCCACACATCATTCCACACATCATTCCTCAACATTCCACACATCATTCCACACATTATTCCTCACATCAGTCCATACCTCATTCCACATAACATTCCACACATCATTCCACACCTCATTCCACAACACATTCCACACTTCATTCCACACATCATTCCACACATCATTCCAGAACTCATTCCACACATCATTCCACACATCATTCCTCATCATTCCACAACATTCCACACATCATTCCACACATCATTCCTCACATCAGTCCAAACCTCATTCAACACATCATTCCACAAATGATTCCACAAATCATTCCACACATCATTCCACACATCATTCCACACGTCATTCTACACATCATTCCACAAATGATTCCACAAATCATTCCACACATCATTCCACACATCATTCTACACATCATTCCACACATCATTCCACACATCATTCCAAACATCATTCCAAACATCATTGACACATCATTCCACACCTCATTCCGCACATCATTCCACACATCATTCCACACATCATTCGACACATTATTCCAAACACCATTCCACACCTCATTCCACAAATCATTCCACGCATCATTCCACACATCATTCCACACATCATTCCGCACATCATTCCACATATCATTCCACATATCATTCCACACATCAGTCCATCCCTCATTCTACACATCATTCCAGATCTCATTCCACACCTCATTCCACACATCATTGCATACATCATTGCACATATCATTCCACACATCATTCCACACGCCATTCAACACCTCATTCCACGTATCATTCCACAACATTCAACACATATTTCCACACATCAATCCAAACTTCACTCCACCCCTCATTCCACACCTCCTTGAAAACCTCATTACACACATCATTCCACACATCATTCCACACACCATTCCACACCTCATTCCACAAATCATTCCACACATCATTCCAAACATCATTACACGTTACATTCCACATCATTCCTCACCATATTCCACGCATCATTCCACACATCATTCCAAACATCATTACATCCATCATTCCACACATCATTCCACACATCATTCCACACCTCATTTCTCGCCTCATTCCACACCTCAATCCACATATCATTCCACGCATCATTCCACACATCATTCCACACATCATGCCAAAAATCATTCCACACATCATTCCATATATCATTCCACCCATCATTCCACACATCATTCCACACATCATTCCAACCTTCATTCCACACATCAGTCCACACCTCATTCCACACATCATTCCACACATCATTCCACACATCATTCCAACCTTCATTCCAGTCATCATTCCACAACATTCCTCAACATTCCACACATCATTCCACACATTATTCCACACATCATTCCACACATCAGTCCACACCTCATTCCACACATCATTCCACACATCATTCCACACATCATTCCAACCTTCATTCCAAATATCATTCTACACCTCATTCCACATATCATTCCACGCATCATTCCAAATCTCATTCCACACAGCATTTCACACATCAGTCCACATATCATTCCACACCTCATTCCACATATAATTCCACACCTCATTTCACGCATCATTCCACACATCATTCCACACATCATTCCAGAACTCATTCCACACATCATTCCACATCATTCCACAACATTCCACACACCATTCCACACATCATTCCTCACATCAGTCCAAACCTCATTCCACACATCATTCCACACATCATTTCACACGTCATTCCACACATCATTGACACATCATTCCACACCTCATTCCAAACATCATTCCACACGTCATTCTACACATCATTCCACAAATGATTCCGCAAATCATTCCACACATCATTCCACACATCAGTCCATCCCTCATTCCACACGTCATTGAACAACTCATTCCACACATCATTCCACACATCATTGCACACATCATTCCAAACCTCATTCCACACCTCATTCCACACCTCATTCCACACATCATTCCACACATCATTCCACACATCATTCCACACATCATTCCAATTTTAATTCTACATCACATTCCACCTAACATTTCACGCATCATTCCACACATCATTCCAAACATCATTCCACACATCATTCCATATATCATTCCAAATGTCATTCGACACATCATTCCACACATCTTTCCACAATTCATTCCACACATCATTCCTCACCTCATTCCACACATCATTCAATACATCATTCCACATACCATTCCAAACATCATTCCACACATCATTCCACACAACATATCACACATCATTCAACACATCATTCCACACAACATTCCAAATATCATCCACTCCTCATTCCACATATCATTCCACGCATCATTCCAAATCTCATTCCACACAGCATTTCACACATCAGTCCACACATCATTCCACACCTCATTCCACATATAATTCCACACCTCATTTCACGCATCATTCCACACATCATTCCACACATCATTCCAGAACTCATTCCACACATCATTCCACATCATTCCACAACATTCCACACATCATTCCACACATCATTCCTCACATCAGTCCAAACCTCATTCCACACATCATTCCACACATCATTTCACACGTCTTTCCACACATCATTGACACATCATTCCACACCTCATTCCACACATCATTCCACACGTCATTCTACACATCATTCCACAAATGATTCCACAAATCATTCCACACATCATTCCACACATCATTCTACACATCATTCCACACATCATTCCACACAGCATTCCACACATCATTCCACAGCTCATTCAAAAAATCAAACCACAACATTCCACACATCATTCCACACATGATTCCACACATCAGTCCATAACTCATTCTACACCACATTCCACACATCATTCCACACATCATTTTACACATCATTCCATACATCATTTCACACATCAATCCACAAATCATTCCAAACATCATTCCACACCTCATTCCACGTAACATTCCACGCATCATTCTACACATCATTCCACACATCATTCCAAACATCATTCCACACATTATTCCACACATCATTCCAGATATCATTCGACACATCATTGCACACATCATTCCACAATTCATTCCACACATCATTCCTCACGTCATTCCACACATCAATCCACACATCATTCAATAAATCATTCCACATATCATTCCACACATCATTCCACGCATCATTCCAGACATCATTCCACACATCACTCCACACAGCATGCCACACATCATTGCACACAGCATTCCACACATCAATCCACGCCTCATTCCACACATCATTCCACACATCATTCCACACAGCATTCCAAATATCATTCCACACCTCATTCCACACATAATTCCACACATCATTCCACACCTCATTCCACACATCATTCCACACATCATTCCACAACTCATTCCACACATCATTCCACACATCATTCCACACAGTTTTCCACACATCATTCCACACATCATTCCACACTTCATTCCACACATCATTCCACATATCATTCCACACATCATTCCACACATCATTCCACACATCATTCCACACATCATTCCATACCGCATTCCACACCTCATTCCACACATCAATCCACACATCATTCCACACATCATTCCACCTAACATTCCACACATTATTGCAGATATCATTCGACACATCATTCCACACATCATTCCACACATCATTCCACACATCATTCCACAACATTCCACACATCATTCCACACATTATTCCTCACATCAGTCCATACCTCATTCCACATAACATTCCACACATCATTCCACACCTCATTCCACAACACATTCCACACTTCATTCCACACATCATTCCACACATCATTCCAGAACTCATTCCACACATCATTCCACACATCATTCCACATCATTCCACAACATTCCACACATCATTCCACACATCATTCCTCACATCAGTCCAAACCTCATTCAACACATCATTCCACACATCATTTCACACGTCATTCCACACATCATTGACACATCATTCCACACCTCATTCTACACATCATTCCACACGTCATTCTACATATCATTCCATAAATGATTCCACAAATCATTCCACACATCATTCCACACATCATTCTACGCATCATTCCACACATCATTCCACACATCATTCCAAACATCATTCCAAACATCATTGACACATCATTCCACACCTCATTCCGCACATCATTCCACACATCATTCCACACATCATTCGACACATTATTCAAAACACCATTCCACACCTCATTCCACAAATCATTCCACGCATCATTCCACACATCATTCCACACATCATTCCGCACATCATTCCACATATCATTCCACATATCATTCCACACATCAGTCCATCCCTCATTCCACACCTCATTCCAGACCTCATTCCACACCTCATTCCACACATCATTGCATACATCATTGCACATATCATTCCACACATCATTCCACACGCCATTCCACACCTCATTCCACGTATCATTCCACAACATTCAACACATAATTCCACACATCAATCCAAACTTCACCCCACCCCTCATTCCACACCTCCTTGAAAACCTCATTCCACAAATCATTCCACACATCATTCCAAACATCATTACACATTACATTCCACATCATTCCTCACCATATTCCACGCATCATTCCACACATCATTCCAAACATCATTAAATCCATCATTCCACACATCATTCCACACATCATTCCACACCTCATTTTTCGCCTCATTCCACACCTCAATCCACATATCATTCCACGCATCATTCCACACATCATTCCAAACATCATTAAATCCATCATTCCACACATCATTCCACACATTATTCCACGCATCATTCCACACATCAGTCCACACCTCATTCCACACATCATTCCACACATCATTCCACACATCATTCCAACCTTCATTCCAAATATCATTCTACACCTCATTCCACATAACATTCCACACATCATTCCACACATCATTCCACACTTCATTTCACACACCATTCCTCACCTCATTCCACACATAATTCCACACAATATTCAATACATCATTCCACATATCATTCCACACATCATTCCACACATCATTCCACAAGCATTCCACACAGCATTGCACACATCGTTCCACACATCATTCCACACCGCATTTCACACATCATTCCACACATCATTGCACACATCATTCCACACAGCATTCCAAATATCTTTCCACACCTCATTCCACATATCATTCCACGCATCATTCCACATCTCATTCCACTATCATTCCACACATCATTCCGCACGTCATTCCATACATCATTCCACACATCATTCCACACAGCATTCCACACATCATTCCACACAGCATTCCACACATCATTCCATCCCTCATTCCACACATCATTGAACAACTCATTCCACACATCATGCCACACATCATGCCACACATCATTCCACACATCAGTCCATCCCTCATTCCACACGTCATTGAACAACTCATTCCACACATCATTCCACACGTCATTGAACAACTCATTCCACACATCATTCCACACATCATTCCACACATCATTCCAAACCTCATTCCACACCTCATTCCACACCTCATTCCACACATCATTCCACACATCATTCCACACATCATTCCACACATCATTCCAATTTTCATTCTACATCACATTCCACATAACATTTCACGCATCATTCCACACATCATTCCAAACATCATTCCACACATCATTCCATATATAATTCCAAAAGTCATTCGATACATCATTCCACACATCTTTCCACAATTCATTCCACACATCATTCCTCACCTCATTCCACAGATCATTCAATACATCATTCCACATACCATTCCAAACATCATTCCACACATCATTCCACACAACATATCACACATCATTCCACACATCATTCCACACCTCATTCCACACATCATTCAACACGTCATTCCACACAACATTCCAAATATCATCCACTCCTCATTCCACATATCATTCCACGCATCATTCCAAATCTCATTCCACACAGCATTTCACACATAAGTCCCCACATCATTCCACACCTCATTCCACATATAATTCCACACCTCATGTCACGCATCATTCCACACATCATTCCACACATTATTCCACACATCATTCCACACATCGGTCCATACCTCATTCTTCACCTCATTCCACACATCATTCCACACATCATTCCAAACATCATTCCACATTACATTCCTCATCATTTCACACCATATTCCACGCATCATTCCACACATCATTCCAAACATCATTACATCCATCATTCCACACATCATTCCACATATCATTCCACACCTCATTCCACGCCTCATTCTACACCTCAATCCACACATCATTCCACGCATCATTCCACGCATCATTCCACACATCATGCCAAACATCATTCCACACATCATTCCACACATCATTCCACCCATCATTCCACACTTCATTCCAGTCATCATTGCACAACATTCCTCAACATTCCACACATCATTTCACACATTATTCCACATATCATTCCACACATCAGTCCACACCTCATTTCACACATCATTCCACACCTCATTCCACACATCATTCAAAACTTCATTCCCAATATCATTCCACACCTCATTCCACATAACATTCCTCACCTCATTCCACACATCATTCCACACATCATTCAATATATCATTCCACATATCATTCCACACATCATTCCACACGTCATTCCACACATCATTCCACACATCATTCCACACTGCATTCCACACCTCATTCCATACATCATTCCACACATCATTCCACACATCATTCCAAACATCATTCCTCCTAACATTCCACACATTATTCCAGATATCATTCGACACATCATTCCGCACATCATTCTACACATCATTCCACACATCATTCCACACCTCATTCCACACATCATTCCACACATCATTCCACAACTCATTCCACACATCATTCCACACATCATTCCACACAGTTTTCCACACATCATTCCACACATCATTCCACACTTCATTCCACACATCATTCCACATATCATTCCACACATCATTCCACACATCATTCCACACATCATTCCACACATCATTCCATACCGCATTCCACACCTCATTCCACACATCAATCCACACATCATTCCACACATCATTCCACCTAACATTCCACACATTATTGCAGATATCATTCGACACATCATTCCACACATCATTCCACACATCATTCCACACATCATTCCACAACATTCCACACATCATTCCACACATTATTCCTCACATCAGTCCATACCTCATTCCACATAACATTCCACACATCATTCCACACCTCATTCCACAACACATTCCACACTTCATTCCACACATCATTCCACACATCATTCCAGAACTCATTCCACACATCATTCCACACATCATTCCACATCATTCCACAACATTCCACACATCATTCCACACATCATTCCTCACATCAGTCCAAACCTCATTCAACACATCATTCCACACATCATTTCACACGTCATTCCACACATCATTGACACATCATTCCACACCTCATTCTACACATCATTCCACACGTCATTCTACATATCATTCCATAAATGATTCCACAAATCATTCCACACATCATTCCACACATCATTCTACGCATCATTCCACACATCATTCCACACATCATTCCAAACATCATTCCAAACATCATTGACACATCATTCCACACCTCATTCCGCACATCATTCCACACATCATTCCACACATCATTCGACACATTATTCAAAACACCATTCCACACCTCATTCCACAAATCATTCCACGCATCATTCCACACATCATTCCACACATCATTCCGCACATCATTCCACATATCATTCCACATATCATTCCACACATCAGTCCATCCCTCATTCCACACCTCATTCCAGACCTCATTCCACACCTCATTCCACACATCATTGCATACATCATTGCACATATCATTCCACACATCATTCCACACGCCATTCCACACCTCATTCCACGTATCATTCCACAACATTCAACACATAATTCCACACATCAATCCAAACTTCACCCCACCCCTCATTCCACACCTCCTTGAAAACCTCATTCCACAAATCATTCCACACATCATTCCAAACATCATTACACATTACATTCCACATCATTCCTCACCATATTCCACGCATCATTCCACACATCAT